>NC_056745.1:677444808-677587308 GCF_019279795.1 Protopterus annectens | reverse complement strand
AAGTGTCGGGAGGACACCTGTTGATGGTGGGAGGCGGATACATATTAAAAAAAAAAAAAAAAACCTTAACTGGCTTGACAAGTTAAGTAGCTAGGCAAATACAATGGGAGTACAGCATGCTCATAAACTAGAAAGACCTCCAGGTCTGGTTTTGGCTGCATTATTTGTGTGATCTTTGTGGGAGTAGCGGAAGCATGCTCGTGGTTAGCTTTGATGTTGTGGTTGTAGTATATGGGAATTCAGTGAGCATTAGTATTGGTTTATATTGATACTAAGAGAGATGCAGTATGGGGGGATGTTTGATTATAAATGGGGTACTGTAATAGGATTGTTTATATGGCTCAGCACATTTTTGGCAGGCAGTTTCCTCTAGAACTATTTAAATGTAATTAAGAAGTTATTTGCTTTTATACAATGGCAGTCATCTGGCAGTATACATTTTCGCGATGAAATTGACAGGGAGGACTGGCATGTAATTTACGGTGATATTACAGTAAGTGTTTATTCCCACCCAGAGGTGGTGCCTGGGACAGATTTCAGCTCATTATATATTATAATAATTTATTTATTATTTTATTTAACATTTGTTTACCAGGATAGTCCAACTGGACAAGTGTCCATTTTCAGTGGAGTCCTGGGGAGAAAAATTCCATAAGTTTACAGAGAGAAGAAAAATTTACAAGAGAGACATTACAGAGTAGTAGCATACAGATGGTAGACTTTACAGCTGTTAGTATACAATAAGAGGATGTTCCCTCTTTTGGTTAAAAATACAAGTGTACAGAATATACAATGAGAGTAGATAAGAACCTGGTAGAGCTTTGCAAGACATTTCACAATTGAATAAGAGTATATAAATGTTTAAGTTTAAGTAAATGTTTATTCCCGCCTAGAGGTGGTGCCTGAGATGGATTTCAGTTCATTATTTGCGGCAGCTAAATTGGGGGGGGGGGGGGGGTGAATTGTGTTTCAAAATTTTTTTTGAGTAACGAAGGCACATTTGAGAATTACTGCTCAGAAGGTCTTACTGATATTTGCATTAGAATGTTTCGCCTGTCACATTTTCGGATGCAGCATGCTCCTGATCGGTTCTTCATTAAGATTATGGCTTTCTGGGTTCTTGTGGCTAATCAGTGACACATGATTGCACTGAGGACAGTCACTTTAGTCCTGAACTTCAGGTCCTTCAGAAACTGCATAGTAAATGAGAAATACAAAGAAATTTTAAGTCACAAAGTCAAAATAACATTAGAGAAATATAAATTTGTGTCTTACTCAATAAGTCCCAAATATTTACATAGACTTAAAAATAAAACAAAAAGGCTGAATAAACAAAATCACATCAAAGAAATTTTCTCCAAGGAAAAGAAGAACGCCTCTAGTTTACCAGAAATATTAGATGAATTTAGAAATCACTTTCATAACATTAACCATAATAACATTAATATGGATTCTAAAGACAAAATAAAGAACTTTATAGTTACAAACATGAACAAAAAACTTAACAAACAACAGACTAAATTAATAGATAAAAATATTTCATATACAGAGGTTATCACACAAATAAATAAACTCAAATCAAACAAAGCACCAGGTAATGATGGTATTATTCCAGAGATTTATAAAATTCTTCCTAAGAGTACTTACTCATTAATACATAAGGTTTTCATTTCAGCTCAAAATGAGTTATTAATTCCCCCATCCTGGCAATACACATTTATTTCACCAATTTTGAAACCCAATAAAGACCCAACCAGATGCACTTCATCTAGACCTATTTCATTACTTAATGTTGACTATAAAATGTTCATGAATATATTTGCTGACAGATTAAAGACAATTATTCCAGGTATAATAGATATAGATCAGACAGGCTTTATTATAAATAGAAATACTTTTGATAATATAAGGAGAACTTTAACGCTAATTGATTATGCAAACAGAAAAAAGAAAGACTTGACACTCATTAGTCTTGATATAGGTTCAGCATTTGACTCAGTAAGTTGGGACTATTTGTTTATCTTATTGAAGTGTACAAATTTCTCTGATGCATTTGTGAATTTAATTGAACATCTACACAAAGGAGCATTGGCTTATATTAAAATAGGAACATATGTCTCACAAAAAATACCCATATTAAAAGGTACAAAACAAGGGTGTTCACTTTCACCATTATTATTTACTTTAATAATGGAGCCTTGGGCTAATTTGATTAGAAACAGCAATGATATAGAAGGATTTGATATAGATGAAAATACAATATCTAAAATCCAACTTTTTGCAGATGATGTTCTAATTACATCAGCAGGAACAAATTCTTCTATGTGGTCATTATTTGACAAGATGACAGATTTCAAGAATATTTCTGGTTTGATATTTAATGAAGAAAAAACTAAAATATTACCAATATACTCAGGGAAAATGTTCTCACTAATGATTTTCTCAAATACATACCCAATTCAGCTCAAATAACTTATTTAGGCATAATATTAACTAAAGATATCAAATCTATTATACATAATAATTATAGTAATTGTCTTCATAATATACAAAATCATTTCAATAGCTGGAACAATATGTTTTTTTACCATGGAAGAAAGACTCAAAATTATTAAAATGATAATATTCCCGAAGATATTATACATAATACAATCAATAATACTCCCACCTACAAAAATAATTATTAAGAAATTAAATTCACAAATGTTAAATTTCTTTTGGGCACTTAATAGACCTAGGATTGCATTAAAGAAACATACTAATAGTTGGTCTCAAGGGGGCATATCATTTCCAGACTTTAATTTATATGCTATCTCTTCTATTATAAAAGTTATAACATTGCTAATAGATCAGTCATATGTTGCAAAATGGAAGGAATATTGGGAACTAATTAGCATGCACTTTACGAAAATATCATTAATACACAAAAGTACTATTGTAAATAATCCCATGTTATGGTTACTAAAAGAGTTTTGTACCTCATCTATTACACCAAAATATATAGCTAGTTACCCATTAAATATTATTATTAGATATCGTAATTTTATATTTATGCATCCTAAGTATAAGGAATGGAATTTTATCTTATTTCCTATAATGTATACACAAGGTATTCTTTTATCATCCACCTCTGAAAGAATTCTTCTAGTTACAGAGAATGATTTAAAATATTGGTATCAGTTGCTGTCTGATAATAAAGCAAAAAATTTAGACTTCTTAAAGCAAGAATTTGATTTGAGAGAAACATGTTGGTTAGAGATTCAGACTTTTAGACAGCATCTTATTAATAAACTTGATTTAATGTCTTTAACAGTTAAAGAATCTGTTCCAATTCTGATTGACTACTTGATATTAAATTTACAACATAGGGTTTCTGATAAAGGTAAGCTCTCACACATACATAAAATTGTTAGAGATGAAACACATTACAGTTCAGATACTTACTGGAATTATTTCATTTCCATTAATGGTGAATCACCAAAACAACAAGATAAACAATATATATTGGAATCTGCTTATAAAACTACTTCTTCTATTAATTGGAGACTTTTTACCTGGAAATTTTTACATAGATCTTTCTATACACCCTTAATGATGAATAAAATAAACAATAAAGATAACATATGTAAGAGATGTACTGTAGAAATAAATGCTGATTGGGCTCATATGTTTTATGACTGTATAAAATTAAAGGAATATTGGATGTTAATCAATGATTTTTTGCAGGCTCTTTTCACAGATAATTTCATAGTCTCTAAATCACTTATATTATTTAACACCCCTGTTCCTAAATGTGTTAAAAAAATTAAACTTCCCTTACTATGGTCTATTCTAGCAGTGGCTAGAAAAATAATAACCAGAAATTGGATTTCAGATACTCCTCCTTCATTTAATGAATTTAAAAATGTTATGACTGAAGTGCGTCATATGGAACTAATGACAATAAAGTCAAGAACCATTAGGAAAACATCTTATTATAATATATGGGATACTTTACAAAATTTGTTGAAACAGTCTTAGTTTCATAAGTAAGATGTTACAGTTTAATTAATTGATTTGATTTGCAGTGGATGTCTTTGTAAATACTTTCGTTGTTTTATCAAATGTTATAACTGTTTATATATTAATTGCTTGTATAAGATTGTTATAATATTTATTTTGTATGTTAAAAATAATAAACTTGTTTTTAAAAAAAAGAAACTGCATAGTAACGCAAGAGCAGTGGGTTGGGGCAGATGAGCTTAACTGGCTTCAGAGTGGTTAACAGAACAACAGCCGAGGCTGGAATTTTTAGTGGTTACTAGTACAAACTCTTTTTATTACTTAGGAAATGATACTAATAATGTGAAATGAACTTTGTGTATGTAGCCTGGTTTAAGAACCATTAAAGTCAAATAGGGCTAATGTATTTAACAACATCATCCCTGGAATTCGCTGTTGGCTGCTGTGGTGGAGGTCTGAATTCAACTGCTGAACAGCAATATTTTATGCATGCAATGCCAGTATTTATTTAATTTATTTCTCTTATAGACTGATGCTGTGGTGGATATGCAGCTGCTGGAGTGTTAAGCAGGCCACAGAGGGTGGAAATGCAGAGTCGGTACCAGCTGGTGGTCCGAAGGACGTGGTCTTGTCAGTTGATGGATGTTACTGCGAGTATTTTGGCTGCTGGGGCAGTGAGGTCACAAGTAGCAAGGCATTTTCTGTGGTCATGGGGCTTTGTGTGGTTTGGAATAGTGTGTGGGACAGGTAAGGAGGAGATGTCGGGGCATGTTTGAAGCAGGTGCTTAAGTTTAATTAGGGGGAGTTTGGAGTGGTCTGGAGGTAGGGGGTTGTAATCACAACAACTGAGATTGGGTTGGACTTTCGGATTTGGGTAAGTGATTCATTAGGCAGGCCCCCTTTCATCTATCACTTTAGTTGGAGGAACGTTTTGGAAGGGGAGAATATGTTAATAATTTAAATTAATTGATGGGATGGTATACCAGTTTGCCTGGAAGCTTTGTGGGGTTGGGAAAGTTGGTGGCTTTTCCATGATAGAGAGTGTGGCTGCTATGTTCACACTGCTCATTCTCATCTGGAAACTAGTGGAAGTCTGGTATTGTTATGGGGGTTGGACGTCTGGCAATGGTATGGGGCGTTATGTGAGGTAAGCCTCTACTTTAACAGGGATGCCGTCACAGGCTCTGTGATTGGCTATTTTGACAGAGGTAGGGATGGTTTAAATTTCCATTGCCCTGACTGTTTCTCCTTCCATTGTCAAGATAAGGAGTGTTGCCTCTATAATATGGAAGAAATGGTTAAATGCATTTCCAGTGATTTACATTTATATTTCTCTTTGCAAATAATGATGCTGTGATGGGTGTTTCAGCTGCGGCAGTGCTACGCAGTGAGGTTGCAGATGGTGGAAGCAGGTTGTTGCAGTGGATGACCTTGTCGCTAGAGTGGTGTGCCATGAGGACACACACAGGAGGACTGCAAAGGGAGCAACAGAAGTGCATTTCAAAGATGGTTGTGTGATGAGTACCAGTTGGGTCACTAAGCAGTGAGTTTGCAGATGATGGAAGCAGTAGTGAGCGAGGAGGTTGCACATGGGGAGCACAAGTGGGCAACAGTTACTGACTGAAATTTCTGGAGAGCAGAAGGCATCATGCGGTGGCTTGAAAGGGGATTTGAAAGATGGGGTCTTGGAACGCTGTGGCTGTAGCTTGGAATAGGTGGGTATAAGATGGAGCCTTCTCCTTACATATTAGAGGATTTACTTTTGTCCTTTTCTTTGTAGATGATGGTGTGACGAGTTCCAGTGGTGAGATACAGAGCGTTCCCAGATGATCATGCTTTGGTGTCAAATAAGTGGTGGGGTCACTGGACAACACTGAGGTGGCAGATGGGATGTGCAGAGTGGATTTTACTTGATGGGCTAAAGGAACGTGGACTCAACAGGCAAGACTGAAGGCTGAGGAATGTGGCAGCTGATGGAGGGGATGAAAGAAGTTTGGTTTTCCAGCAGTGCAGCTGAATATGTACTTATAAGGTAATGTCTTGTTTGCTTGAAATTGTTGGGGGTATCAGAATTGAACTTCACATTGTATTGTTAGCTGGGGTCTTCCTTGCTAGGGGTCAGGTAGTGTTGGTGATTGGGGTTGAGTATTCTTGCTCCAGTGGCAGGTGAGGCTTTGGTAAGCATTAGGTAGTTGCCAAGGGCTGGTAATGTCCGGGTTAATTATTGTACACCAAATGATGTTTGGCTTGACCCTTCCCTTTATGGGAAGTAGATTGAATAATTTTGGGTAAAAGGGAGGGGGAACAGCCTGGTCAGGTTGGGTGGCGGAGAAGAGGGATAGGCTTGCCCTCTTCTGTTCCTTCTCTGATGTCTGGATGTTCATTTCAAGGATCTGGGGAAAGGAAATGAGTAGTTGGAGGAAGCTTGCTGAACAGATAAGCAAGCTGAGATAAGGATGGTGTTTATTTGGTGGAAGGTAATTCAATGGATGATGTATGAAGTGAGTTGGGACGCTGCTTCATAAGTAAAATAAGCAAGCAGAGGTATGGACCCTGCTTGTTGGGCAGGGTGAGTAGGTACACTGCCCTGATTAACATTACAAGGATGTTATGCTGTATTTAGAGTCAATTATATCATGAATAGTTGTAATTAATAAAGTTGGTGATCAAAGCTATGTTATGGAAATCTAATAGAGGTCGTCAAATGTCATTTGGTGTGATGTGTGTTATCGAAGGGGACTGGGACAAATGAAGTTTGGCAACAAACTAAGTTGTCCCGGGACATCTTCATAGGGGGATTAGGTTAATATTAAGGGGAGTTAAGTGGGTTGGGGAGGTGAAATGGTTAACTGGAGGCAGGGATGGTTGGGAGGAAGTGAGATAATGATGGGGAGGGGCTTAAGAGGTTTAGTCTAGTGTAGTTGGGTTAAGCAGTCACATTTTGTCGTGAACTCGCTACCCACCCACCCTCCCTCTTTTCATTGATGGGGAGTAGGGTTATCAGTAGTGGTAGGTGGAGAAGAGGGATAGGCTTGCCCTCTTCTGTTCCCCCTCTGATGTCTGGAGGTTCATTTCAAGGATCTAGGGAAAGGAAATGAGTAGTTGGAGGAAGCTTGCTGAATAGATAAGCAAGCTCAGGTAAGGATGGTGCTTATTTGGTGGAAGGTAACTAAATGGATGATGTATGAAGTGAGTTGGGACGCTGCTTCATAAGTAAAATAAGTGAGCAGAGGTATGGACCCTGCTTGTTGGGCAGGGTGAGTAGGTATGCTGCCCTGATTAACATTACAATGATGTTATGCTGTATTTAGAGTCAATTATATCATGAACAGTTGTAATTAATAAAGTTGGTGATCAAAGCTATGTTATGGAAATCTAATAAAGGTCATCAAATGTCATTTGGTGTGATGTGTGTTATTGAAGGGAACCGGGACAACTGGTAGAATCAAAAAAAATTCCAGATGGAGAAGAAATATAACAATAAACAACTTCATGCTTGGAATCAATAATTATTAATAGTGTAAGAAACAGTCAAGTTATGCGATCAGGACTAGATCTTGGCAGAACTGAGATAAGGATTTATCGAAGATTATTAAGTGAAGAAATGCATCTTTTTATGTGAATATTCATCTTGTCTTGACTATGGTATTTTCAGTAACATCATACGGATGTAGAATCAATGTCTTTGAATTATGGTGTTGGTGAAGAATATTGTGTGTACATGGACTGACTGAAAAACAGATCAATCAATATTGGAGGAGATAAAAATTCCCTGGAAATCACTGAAAATTACTGTCATGTGACAACAGCAACATTCTGATTTACCTGAAGGCTTATCTGTTAGGTGAATATTGCATTAAGATTTCCTGTGAAACAATACATGTTATTCAAGCTCAGAAAAGAGATTCAGTTGCACAGAAACTGGATTTTAGCACACGCAAGCTATGAGTCATAGTCAAGCAATCATAACTAAATAAATAGGTGAACAGAATGATGACAGAGTTGAAGCAGAACAAATTAAAGATTGTCCTAAGTTTTCAAGACCTAAGTAAATGAATCAAAAAGGAATACGAATCACTTCAGACAATTGAAGAAGTAGTAGCAATTAAGCCTAAGGTGAAGTTATTTTCTACATGTGACAATAACTAAGGATTCTTGCAGATTACTTTGGATGAAGTTTGTTTCAAACCATATACTTTTAATATATGCATTGATAATTGATAAATATTTTTGAAGTTATGATTTCAAATTCAATTGGCTCCAGAAATTTTCCAGAAAGCTTTAGCAAGTATATTGACTTCAGAAATGTTTTAGGGAGCTATAACAAGTATAGGTGAGGGGCAAAATGGAGTAGACAGCAGAATTAGTGATATACTAGTCTGTCATACTACAAAACAGGGACTGACAAAGCTGCAAGTCAGATGGAGTTTAAAGAGGCTTAAAGATGAAAATAAGCATATGCCATATCTGTAGGGCTTATTTGAAGTGCACATGATATGTTTTGCCTTTATTTATTTTTAATGTATTCCTTTTGCTGACGGGGATAGTCCAAATAGGCTATGGCAGCCCCTTTTCAATGTAAGCCTGGGGAGAAATGCTCCAGTTACAAAATGGGCAGTTTTAACAGAGAAAAATGTAAAGCTTAAAGTTACAGTACGTACATCCAAATAACTGAAAGGCAGCTATACTAGAGAAAGTCTGCAATCAGTAAAATATAGTCATTACATATTAATACAAGACAAACTTTTAAACAGCAAGGTTTAAAATTTAAAATTATGATTTTTCATTTATGGATAAGAGAAATAAAAGAGGTGAAGTGTGGGAGATATGAGTAGAAAGCACAGAGGAGATGATAAGAGTAGAAAGCTGAGAGTAGGTGAGGAAAGGTGAGTAATGTGTATACTTGTTAGGTGACATACGCAAAAAGAAAATTGTAGTGAAGTTATGTTAGATGTAGAAGGTAGTGAGTATGACATGGAATTTTGCTAGTAGAGACAGTAGAAGTGACAGTAAGGGAAATGGATAGGAGACAGTAGGAAATTTACATTCAGAATTTGTTGAGCTATATAGGGGTAATGTATGTGTAAGCGCCTAGCCTGGTGAGATACAAAGCCAGAAACTTGTTTTTAAAGTGTTGTTTTAGCAAGGTTTTGAATCTGGATAGATTGGTTTGTTGTCTGATGGTGGTAGAGATAGAATTTCAGATTTTGGAGACATAATCTGAGTACAAGGACAGACCAGCAGAGTTGTGTCTTTAGTTATGGTGAATAAAGACTAGTCCGTGGACAGCAGTGATCACACAGGGGTGTCAGATTCCACTAAGGCTTAGTGTGCAGGACAAATTGAGAGTTGCAGATTATATCATGAACAGTTCCTAACTGGATGATAGAAGGATAATGGGGAAGTTCTAGCCAGCCTGACTGATTTAAGGCCTGGCAGTAGTGGGATTTAACTGATTTGTTAGTGGCAAATTTAGCTGTCTTGTTATTGCATTATTAAATTTTTCTTAGAAGAAATTGCTGAAGGTTGGTGTGGATGGGGCAATGTATAGAACTGAAGGCAAGAGATATGCTTTAGCTTTTTTTTTTGGTATTTCAAGTTAAAAAATGTAGCTACAATGTAGACGTTCATTTTTTATGTGGGGCTTTCTTAACTTGTGTTTAAATATCAGACTTTAGGTGGTTATCAGTACTGAAACCAATGAGCTTTGTGTGGAACACAAGTTTGATAGGAATGTTGTTTGATGAGGTAATAGAGAAGTTATTTTATGTGTAGGATACAGAGTTTGCTGTGAAAAGCAATAACTTGATTTTCTTAGCATTCTGCAGTAGTCAAGAATTGCTGAGCCAGGTTTCTATAGAAGAAAAAGCTTTTGGGATGTTTTCCAGACAATTGTGGAGTGACTTAGCTGTGGCTATC
Source organism: Protopterus annectens (assembly GCF_019279795.1). Taxonomy (NCBI): domain Eukaryota; kingdom Metazoa; phylum Chordata; order Ceratodontiformes; family Protopteridae; genus Protopterus; species Protopterus annectens. The sequence goes on along the minus strand of NC_056745.1, from coordinate 677,577,387 downwards.
AGTGTAGCACCATCAGAAAAATGAAAATAAGAAAGGTGTTTAGAATAGCAGCTGTCCAGACCAAGGAAAAGACATCCAGCAACAACCAGCTCTGTTGTAGACTAAGGTCTGATCACTGGCAACTACTAGCCACAGACTCTGGCAGCTATTTCCAGTATGATATAGTTTTTCCAGATAGACCAGACATAGAAAATCTAATTACAATGTTCCTTATGCAATATGTAATTAGATACATGACATATTGCCAGGAAGAAAGTGTCCAATTGCCAATTGAAGTGAAAAGAGTTTAATTTTAATAACAGATCTTAATTTCTTAGTTGCTGTTGTATTATAATGTATGTAACTGATTGCCATGGAAGAACTCTGACTCAAAAGAGCTTTTACTGTTGTATGGCAGATGTGTAACCATAATGTAACATAAAATTCTGCTTTTAATTTAAATCTAGCATTAAAATCAATAATTGTTCACTTTAAGTGGGCACATCCCTAATCTGCCTTTGCTGGCATGATATTAACTGCATGAGCATGCTTTCTGAAAAACACATCTGTTATTCAACAAGGGTTAACAATTACAGACTTTATTGCAAAATCCTGACCTTATTCTTCTCTGCCTGAATCTTTAGGTTTCTTCTGTCGTTTCTGGCTCCAACCATTGACCATCAGTTTGCTCCAATGTCACCATTCACTATGTCTCCTTCACCTGCATTACCCTCTCTCGGACTAACCTTAACCCACATCCAGTACTAGTGAGGAGATTAATTATCCTAATACAGTGTCATATTGCTGCTGAGAGTTACGTATTTGTCATTTCCTAACTTCCCTGCCCTACAGGTCAGACATCCAATGGGATAAGCTGGAATATTGCCGTGACTCCATGGTGACTCAGCCAATAGGTATGAATTCCTTCAAATTACACACCCTCTGCATGTCCCTGACCCCACATTGCAAATGACTTATGGCTGGAATACCAGGAACTGTGTTGGCAGTTGAGAACTAATGCAATGCAAACACCAGGGTTGAATGGAACGGTGTCTATAAATTGTGTTTCAAAATTAAAATCCATGGGCTTTGTTTAATATATGGTTTGGAAATAAAAGTTTTATATGGTAATACCTTAACAGTTTTCTATGTATGTGCCTTTAATTTATCTATTTTAACAGGAGCAAATTCTTTTATAGAAATATTCAATGAGCTGCTATGTAATTGGTTGGGAGCTGAACACTAATTGGGAAGTTGGAACATGTGAGGGGGCAGTGAAAATTTTAAAAGTTGGGGTTAATTCTTATCATGTTTATTCTAATGAAGTCTCATATCAGAGATGAAAGTGCTAAATAAAGTTTACTTATTTCTTTTACAGTTAAAACTCTAGCTTGGCTGAGTTTTTCTTGCAATGTTTAGTAATTTGTTTCTGTGTGTGTTCTTTTTACCCTTTGGTTTTACACACTCTTGAAAGGCATTACGTAACGCATCTGCCAGTTTTTTTTTTAGTTTATTCCATAGCTGACTGCTCACAGAAGTTCCTGCTGATGGCCAAACCATCCCAAGGTTTCATTTTACCATTGATAAGTTGACTTGAAAATACGATATTAAAGCAGTTTTGCAGGGTGCTGTACCTTGTACCACTACATACTTAATCTTTAAATATACTATCTGCAAGGTTGCATTAACTCAGAGAAAAGAAACCCCTTTGACTCCCATGATCTCAGAGGTAGTATATTTAGAGATCAGGGGTATGAGATTAGACACCGATATAAGGGCTGCAGGAGGAACCCTGCAAAAATGATTGCTTTTGAGATTGTATTATTTACTTGCACTATTGTGATCTACTGGGTGTCAGTAAACTCATCTGCAGAAAACTAGCTGCAATACATTTCATTTTAGTTCCTTCCTGCTCCACAAGCCAGAAATCATGCATCAATGCAAAGCTGTCTCTTTTCACCTTCATGGATGTGTTCAATATATTTGTTTGGCAGCTGAACTTTTAAAAGCTAAAAAACTTTAAAGCAAAGAAAACACATATTCATATGCACACACACACACACACACGCACGCACGGACACACACACACACACACACACACACACACACACACACACACACACACACACACACACACACACACACACACACACACACACACACACACACACACACACACACACACACACACACACACGCACGCACGGACACACACACACACACAGATAGCATCACAGCGGTGCCCTTAACAAAAACTGTCTGCTAAAACATGCAGTATTTTGTAGTCTTTGAAAAGCTGTGAAATGGATATTTCCTTAAAACCACTAGACACTGCACAAGATTTCAGTGCACTGCCTTGAGGTGTATCCACACGCAGTGCACTTAAATGCAATGCCAATGACAGCAGTCTCCATGTAGTCAACAAAGATGTTTGTATCTTTGAGAAGCTCTTCTGAAAACAGTTTGCTACTACACTATTCCACTGCTTTCCTTACTAACGTTTCATTATTTAGTTTTCTGTAGATGTTTTTTGCCTATTGGAAAGCACATTGACAAACAGAACAAGTGGGTTTTCTGCTAAGATGTAGGTCACTATAACCAGGCAAATGCTTCCTTGGTGGTTCCTTTAGAGACCTATGATATAGAAGGCAGAGTTGCACTCTACCTGAGTCTGTCTTACTGTTATGACATTTTCTTTCCAAAATTTGCTTTAGGGCAAATTTCATGTAGGTAAAAGTCAGACCTGAACATAGAGTATGAGCTGTTTCTCTGTAGCACCCACATAGCTGTTGCTCTGTTACTTAACAGGCAGACCCTGCAAAAGAGTCATTCCATTCTTTTGCATAGCATATCTTTGCTTAGATTCTTCAATATAAGCCAACTTAGGGATGGTGCAGTCTATGGTAACAGTATCAAATAATGTATATGATATGCCTTTTTATTTTCCCTTAAGAACAGGCATTTTATCAAGTATTTCAGTATCTAGTTATACCTGTGTTTTGTTTGGTCCTCTTCAGGCATTTTCAATACCATGCCTTGAGCAATGTAAACATGAATGACCAGAGTTAGCTTTTTCTTTTCCAAATTAGTAACACATCTTTGAATTCTTCATTTTCATTTTTTCAGCCTTCATAAGGTATTCACTCCTTAAAACTAGAGACATATTATATTTAGAAGCCACATTTTGCTACCAATTGCTGTGTCACAGCTAGGAACTTATAAATATAAAAGCAACAGTGCCATGCAATCTGTGTGTTTGACTCAAGACATTTTAAAAACAAAAAACACAAATGTAAGGAACAAGCAATGTTTTATTTACAAGATGTTTTTCCTCCACTCTTACGTTGGGACTTGCAGAACTTCTAACTCAAAGCACAGAGTTTTTGTCTTTTACAGTTGGAGATGTGGTGACTAATGTGAATACGATCACTGTGGATGTTCCAGATGTAGAGGATTATGATCAGGTTGCTGATCTTAACCGACTTATTATGTGTTTGAGACCATGGATGTTTTCCTTGAGAGCAAGACTATGAAAATAACCATGGCTATTACAGTGGTGAAATGTATCTGGTCCTATATGTGGTACAGTTTTATTTTCATGTTCTTGTGCAGCTGTATCCTCAGTGAGAAGATGTTGCAGAAGAGGTTTAGAGCCCTAGACTGAATATTTCTGATGTCATTTGACTAACTGATGTGTAGTACATCCATCAGAATTTGCTCAGAGGATGACTAGTATGCCAGACACAGGTCACCTCTTAGCAGTCTGTAGGATATCAACTATAGTGATAGGGCTTTGATTGGGTCCATGTAAGTTATCTTTGTGGACATTCCAGTTATTGCATGTGTCAGAGGAGACATTATAGTCAATGATTAGCGTAACACAAGCTGAATAAAGGGGGGCAGTGACATCCCTAGAGCTAGACACAATCCCATTGTTTATAAGTTGTACAAATTTACAATACAGAAGGACTTTCTTACAGCAATGAATGCATGTTGATCATAAATTAGGGCACTACCCACATAAGTTCCCAAATCCTTAACAACTAGGTCAACTTTTCGGAAAGTACTATTAATGTGGTAGTTCCCTGGGATAGATGGATAGATGACTTCCCAAGGGATACAATAATTAATTTTTTGGCATTTAGTTTCAGTACATGATTTGGCACCAGTTATTTATTTGGGACAAACCTTCCTGCAGGATGGCTACGTTATTAATTTAAATTAATTCAGTTAATTCAAAGACTGTACTATTTGGATAGCAGAATGGAAAATGCACACCATCTTTTGACATCTTACACACATTCACTTCTTTTGCAGGTTAGTGCCACAGTGGGTAAGTACTTTGTGCAGTGTGTGTGCGTGTGTGTGTGTGTGTGTGTGTGTGTGTGTGTGTGTGTGTGTGTGTGTGTGTGTGTGTGTGTGTTTGAAGGTGCTTCTGCAGCTGTGTTGCATGAGCTGGTACAAAGAACACTAATGTGGTTAGGTCTAACTATCTCAGTCTTGAATTCAGATGCAAGATTTAAAGTCTTCGCAGGAATTAAGGTCTATAAGATTTGGTGGACCTGATCTGTGAGCATGGAGTGTAATTATCAGTGTGATGGCAATTAAAGGAGGTTAATTAAGGGGTACATGGAGACTGTTTTTGTCAGCTGTGTTGAATTTGCTTTAGTTGTTAAGAACAAAAAAGGGAAAATGACACAGAAATTGAAAAAGTATGTCAAGATGTCAATGGTCTCTCAAATATATGAAGCAAAACAAAAGTATCTAAGTCTTGGCTCTCCTGTTGATTTTCTGATGCGTAAACTAGTTGAAATACTTGATGACAGCAGCAATGGGATAGATTGACATGCTGAGCATTTTGGGATGTTTTGAATTAAAAAATAATAGATAGCAGTATGTTGCATCTATAAGTGTTCCCTTAATGCAAGTGATCTGCACTAATTACTCAGTCCAGAAACATACCATATACATTTAGGAGAAAGATAATGTAAGGGATGTTGAAAGAAGCAACATAGTATAATGGAAGGGAGCAATGGTGGGATGTATGGAAGTATTTGCAGCCTTAAACCATTTAATGGCAATTGGTTAGGCATGCCGACCTGTATGCTGACACAGGGCTAAAGCAGGAAAACATTTACTGAAATCACTAGAAAGCCTGACAACTGCTTCATAGGTACCAGCTTAGAATTTGTGCATATAGTTTTACTTCTGATGAGAGAAGGAGCAGAGGGCATTAATTCCTGACTGTCTAGTGAGTTTCACTGTGGGACCTTCCTGATTGGTCTGGTTGCTATTCAAGGCATCTGCCAGGAAAAGGCTACAGGAAGCCTACAGACCCCTGCATCATCTGGGACAAGACGGTGGATCACCAAAGAGCCTGTGACCTGCTTCTCATCTTGGGACTGGTGTTATTGTTTTGCTTCTGGAGAAAGAAGAAGCAAATGGGCATTGTGTCCCAGCAGCACGAAGCTGTGGTTAGACCAACACTAATAGCAGCCAGGCAGTAGCAATCAGGCAACTCCTCCCTTTTCATCATTCTTTACAAAGTATATTCTTTCTTTACAGTAAGTACTGCTTGATTAGCTGCTGTCTCCATAAATACTTCATGCATAAATAATCAGGGTCTACTTATCAGTGTCCCCTCAAGTGTTTGGCAGTGTCCTGTATAGGCTCAGACACTTTGAAATGACATTTTTTCTGTAAAAGTACCCTTGAGATTTCACCAATACCTAGTTGCACACAGGGCAACTAGGGTGTATATTAGAAGACCGACTGTTTAGGTGATTGAACACCTACACATCAATCTTCTAATATCGAACCGCACAATGTCAAACGTCCCAGGGAAACACGTCCCTCGGCCACAACACAAAAAACATTACTTTACATATAAATTAAGTGGGGGGCTTTGCTCCCCACACCCCCCAACATGGGGGGCTGTGCCCCCCACACCCCCCTAACTCAATATACCTACTCCAAAATTGCTCAACAGTAGGGAAATAGCAAACTCTGGCGAACAGCCAAGGGAAATCTTTCCCTGCGTTAAATCGGCCGTTCGCCATTTTTTGCTTTCGATATTAGAAGATTGATGTTTTGGTGTTCGATCACCTAAACATTCGGTCTTCTAATATAGAACCGGGCAACTAGTTTGCAGTGACAAACACTGCCACCAATTTTGCAAACCAGATACTCTTGACATTACTTTATATTCTCATCACAACCCCCTAATCAATAAAAAAGGGCCTGTTGAAATGGATATGAGTCTTCCCACTATCTTCATTTCCATCTTAGTGGAAATGGATATCCTGAGGCAATGCAGAAATTGTCTCATGCTTACTGACAGCCAGCTAATTCTCAAACAAACTGACATGGTATGTGAGAAATGTATTTATACGATGTCACTGGTGGCAAAGCTCTCACATAAAAGCACTACTAATGTCAATTAGGTTGTCAGTAGTACAATGCTGCATCCATCACACTCAGTTCAAAGCAGATGCATAGACCCACATATGCTGAGTCACATAAATGTAACCATCTTAAACCCAAAACACCTCCTAGATGAAGTAGTCATAACAAATACCCTCAGCAGTCCCAAATGCACACTTTCAAACCAGAACCCAAATCAATTCATATAGCCACATCTCATGGAGCCTCTACTTCTAAGTTCATAAGGCAAGCCATCATGCAATCCAACATTCTGGTCATCGGAGACAACATTGTGAGACACACTGATGTCCCTCTCAGCAGGCTGAATAGGGAGAAAATCATGGTCAGTTGCTTATCAGGGGCCAGGCTCTACCACATTACACATGCACTCAGGTCATTGGACCACAAGTACCAATATGACTCAGTCATAGTTCATGTGGTTGTAAATGACCTGAGGCATACCTACTTAGACTATATGAAGAGAGACATTATGTAGCTGTTGGAATATGTCTCCCAGGCTGGTATGAGCAGCAGTTTACCTTCTCCAAGGATGATACCACAATAGAAAAAGAAGATGACTGACTTTAATAATTGATTAGTTTCTGGTGTAATTCTGGGGGTGCAATATTTGTCAGAATGGAAGGACATGGTAAACAGACCACACTGCTTTGCCAGGAGTGGTCTGCACCTCTCCCCTCTATGTTTCTGAATATTACTAAAACATTGTCCTCCCCCATATTGCCTTTGTTAGGTAATGCCACAATGAAAGTACGTCTGACATAGCACATCAAAACCAAGAAAATCTAAAGGTGTTACTGCTCAAATCTATGACTATAAACAAGAAACTGTACTCCCTACCAGCTCTCCTCACCCTAGACAGGGCTGACATCTGTGCACTCACTGAGACATGGTTCAAAGCCTTGGAGAAGGCACCGGTGGTGCAAGGTTATAATGCTTTTCATACATTTAGATGAGCTACTACACAGGCAGGGACTAAAGAAGAAGGTGTCTCGATTTACACCAAAAATAAATATACCTCAAAGCTGGTCTAATAGGACAATGCATTTAAGCTTCTCCATGTTCAGATCACCATAGATATAATTCCATAAACTTATTGGAAGTACTCACCATCCAACCCAATATCATATTTATAGGTGACTTTAATAACCCCACCATTAACTGGGAATCATATACAACACCAAAAGTGCAGTTACAGAGATTCCTGGATTTTGTAAACACATATTCCCTGGATGAAATTGTCAATACATCTGTCAGGGTTGCAAACATATTGGATCTGTTTCTCACTAATATGGGAGAGTGTTACATGACCCCTAGTGTAAAGTCTTCTCTGGTAAGGTCCTTTGAAGTAAAAATAAAACATGGAAACCCAGCTAACCCTGGAATGTTCAGGAACTACTCTAAGGATAACATCCCACTATTAAGTGATAACCTGACAACATTTCAAGCTCCCATGAACCCTGGGAGTACTGCTGCCTATGCAGAACTGTTCACAGAAACCCTATACAAGCACATTAATAGCTGCATACAGGCAGCTGTACCCACCAGGAAGAAGTACAGAACTAACTCAAAAAACAAGCCACCCTGGTGGAATCACCATATCAATAGCTGTATAACATAAGGAAGAAAATCATGGCAAAAATTAGGAGGTGAAACACCCAGAAGGATAAAACGTACTCTCATCAAACTAAACAAACAACTCAGAGGACAAATGAAGTCTACCAAAGCCAAATTGGAGGTAAATTTGGCATCACAGGACAAGGACAACCATAAGGTATTCTTTAGCAATGTCTGTAACCTCAAAGGCAATACACAGTTGGGCACAGAGCTCATTGTTAATGGAACCATCTATACTGAGCCAGAAGATATAGTAAACCTACTGGCAGATAAATTCAGCTCTGACTTTACCCTTTTCTCTCTCAACTGCCCCCCCAAGGAAATACCATGACATATAACTCCCTCTACTTTCACTAGGGAAGAGATCCTGAATGCTCTCTCTGAGGCCAAGAACATTGTATCAGTAGGCCCAGACATTACCTCAGGATGCCTGCTAAATAGCAAGAAACATGACCTATCATGCTGTCTGGAATTGCTATTTAACTATAGCTTCCAAACAGGCTTCATGCCTCACAAATAAAGAAAATTAAGAGTCATCCCTCTGCACAAAGGTGGGACATCTACAGACCCTGAAAACTACAGTCCCATAAGCCTCACTACTCTTGTGTGCAAAGCCATGGAGAGAATTATCATGGAAATGATCATTAATGACATAGGAAACCTCCAGACACTGGACTCTACCCACTTTATTATCGTCAGGGTCATGCGTACTCAACCTGGTGGACTTCTTTGAGAAGGTCACCGAAGCAAAGGAAGACAACCAAGGCATCTGACACAATACCTCATTCGGGGATTATTGACAAACTCAAGAGGCTAGATAGTAACCCTTATGTCACCCAATAGATAGCCATCTGGCTCACAGACAAGACCCAGGAAGTTAGAATTGGGGCTCCACCTCTTCGAAAAGGCCAGTCACAAGTGAAATCCTGCAGGAATCGGTCCTGGGACCCCTCCTTTTTGGCATTTACTTCTCTGAAGTCAAGCCTAATGTCTGTAAATTAGGAGCAATCATAGAATACCCCACTGACACAAATGTTCTCCAGGAAGGCCTGAGACAGACAAATAACTTGTGTCAGAGCCATGGACTAAAGTAAATGCCAAGAAGTGCATCATAGTATCCTTTGGGAAGCCTTCCACCCTTGGTAACTATCATATTGACAACATACCCCTAAGACTTAGCCCAATAGTCATGGACTTGGAGACACACATAGACGGTAATCTAGCCTTTGACCATCATATGTCTACAGCAGTAAGGAAATCATTCTATGGTGTGCAACTTATAAACAAAAGTATGGCATCTAGGTCCAAGGAGGTCATTGTTCCACTGTATTCAGCATTCATCAGACTTATCACTGAGTACAGTGCCCTCTTTGGTATGTATCTAAACAGGCATAACCCACAACTGGAACATCCACAGAGGTTCCTCACTAAAAGAATACAGGGTGTAAGTAGCATGTCCTAGGGAGATCACCTCAAAGCTCGTTCACTGTATTCTGTCTCCTTCAGGCTGATGAGATGAGATCTAAGCCTGGCATACAAGGCATTGTCAGATATCCCTCTCCCTGATGGACTTTCTGCATATCCACAAAACAAACAGCACCATAACTACCCGATCTAGAGACTTAAAACTTGTGTGATATAAATAGGACCTGCTGGAGAGACAGGTATGTATCCCAGAGACTACCTCTTGTCTGGAACAGGCTCCCCATCTATGTGAAATAGAGTTACTCCCTAATTCAATTCAAGTGTAACTTGGGCAATTGGATGTATACACAGAACATTCATCCCTGGTCTGGCACCTATGTCTCTAATTGACACAGGCAGCCTGTAAATGTTTCATCTCTCAGGTCCCTGCTTGTAAATGTTTCATAATACCAAAACCCTGCTTACACTTATAAAGGATACCAAAACTTGTGATTTGGGATGCATGGGTAGGCTTAAAAAGGCACTTGTGGTCATTAGCCAAGCACACACCTATGGAACTATGAACTTATGAACCAGAGATACCTCATAACCCCTCTGTCTTTAGTCAACTCCAAGGCACATCTACTTCAAAGTAGACAAAGTTCAAACACTCTTCTCACCCCAATGACCACTCATTACATGTGGCCTTATTTATGGATATGTTCTTTGGCCTTGGTCATCATGAAGCATAAATACAATGCCAATTTAAGAACAGACCTATCTGGTGAAACCCCATTATTAACAAACTATACAACAACAGGTAGGAACTCATAACCTGCACAACCAAAATTAGCAACCCATGAACTTGAGAAGAATTCAGGAAGATCAACAAATATCCTAGAACCAAAATAAAATCCTCAAAAAGCAAGTATGAATTGAGAATTGGCACCCATGCAAAGGATAACCACAAAGCCTTCTTCAGCTATGCCAGAACCTCCAAAGTAATACCTAGTAATGCTCTGAGTTAATACAAAACAACAGCACATACTCATCCCATGAGGACATAGCCAACATACTAGTGGACAGATTCTGCTCAAACTTTATACTCCTCTGTCTCTGCCTATTTATCCACCACTTTTATATGCCTATGCCATCCCCAAGATCACCTCTAAGCAAGTCCTGCGTGCTCTCTCCAGGGCTAAGAACACTAGCTGCAGAACCACCAAGCATAAAAGGTAGAAATATAAAACGACACAGCCAGAAAATAATTCCTTTCTTTAATAAAAGTACCAAAACTCTAGCACCTCGGCAATCAGCCTTCCAGGCGATAACATCAATAAGAAAGGGCACACCGTAGATAAGAACATCAATCAAAATAAAACAATTAAACAATAAAACTTAATTGGCTCATTAGAATAAATATTTCCATTTGCATTCCTGATTCAATCCACCAGGTGTCAGAGTGTCATATTTTAAAATAAAAACAGTTTCTTTAAATAGTAACTTATTTTTCAAACAAGTCACATTTGTTGCTCTAATTTGTTCAAGAATACAACCTTTTAACTCTGAATAGACCCCCCCCATGTACAGAATTAAAATGAAAAGCAATGGGACTTTCTTTTTTATTATTTTTAATATCATGAATGTGTTCCTGCAGTCTAACCTTAAATGACCTCTTACTTTCACCTATATAAAAAAGATTGCAGGAACACCTCAGTGCATAATATATACCCACTGTATTACATGTAAATTCTGCAAGGGGTCTAAATTTTAGACGACTGATCTTATCAAAAGATCTAACACACACTGTCTAAGAACACTAGCTCCCTGGGTCCAGATAACATGCCAATCTGTCTTCTTGTCAGCACCAAACATTGTCTGGCTGATTCATTATTAAGTCAATTCAGTCTCAACCTCTCCAATAAATTTGTGTTAGACGTATGGAGAATGGCTGTAGTCATCCTACTCCACACAGGGGGACCCACTACTGATCTGGGAAACTATAGAGCCATAAGCCTCACCAGCTTTATCTGTAAGGCCATGGAGCACCTAATTATGGAACTCATTAACAAAGATATAGTCTCAAAACCCTGCGCTTAAACCAGTTTGAGTTTGCTAAAGGCAGATCTTTGCCTCCTAACCTCGTGGACTGTTTGAAAATGTCACTGATGCATTGGACTCATTCAAATCATTTTACACAGTGTACCTGAGGTTGGCCATTCCACAGTTTTGCATCATTGATAAGCCGATCAATGTAAACCTACATACACAAGTCTATTAGTGTTGCAGGCTCACTCCCAACAAAAGGAATAGTTACTAGTGGTATCACCAGTCCTCTTTGGTATCTACTTCTCTGGCATCTAGACAGACACCAAAGACCTGTGGTTGAAGGCTTTTGCTGGTGATTGCAAACTGGGAGTTGTCATAAATGTCCCGACTAACAGCCAGATTTTCCTGGAAGGCCTAATGTGCACTATTCATTCTTAAACCATCACCTCAAACTAAATGCCAAGAAGTACAGCATTGTGTCCTTTGGCAACCCCAGGCACCCATGCTTCTCTCACATAGGTAATGCCTCCCCTTAAGTACTGACTGAGTCATTAGGACTTGGGCACTTTCATTGACAAGAAATATCCATAGGTTCATAGGTGTTTACTAGACTAATGACCACAAGGGCCTTTTTTAAGACTAGCCATGCATCCCAAATCTCTGACAAGTTCTGATACCCTTGATAAGTGCAAGCAGGGGTTTGGGAGATGAACCATTTACAGGTTACCTGTGTCCATTAGAGACACAGGTGCCAAACCAGGGATGCATTTCCAGTTTCCCATCTAACTGAACAGGTTGCATTTGAATTGGGTTGGGGAGGAACTCTGCTTCACACGGATGGGGAGCCTGTTCCATAGACACACTCCTTTGATCACCATGTTACCACACTTGGAAAGAAACAGGTTCATAGCTCATGGGCAAGTATTAGGATAGCTGCCCTTGTGCGCCTTTTTAAGCTTACCCAATTTCCCTTTCAAAGGTGAGAATCAAGCCCTGTACCTTGTGACTGCTAGGTCACCCTTGGAACATTATACCTACCCTCCAATAGTTTTATATAGCCAGACTAATCACCAGGGGGTATATCATCTTGATCCAAGGACGTGATCATTTACCTCTACTCCTCCCTTATCAGGGCAGTTATAGTGTATGCTGCCCCTTTTCTATGTACTTATTTAAGAATCTGAACCAGCTTGAGGAACCACAGCACTTACTAAGACAATTAAGGTGATGTCTACCTTGATATACCCTGACCTCCTTAAAGACTTCTCACTCTATTCCATGTCCTATCATCTCTTGAGAGTGGACCCCTGCCTTGCCTACAGACCTTAGAAGAATCCAATCTTTTGCAACTGAGAATAAAATTGTCAGATTTGCCCTACTTGCTGATGCCTGTACAACCTTTTAAATTACCTAATTTACACAGATACCCATTACTGGAAGGTCTACTTATCTTCTATCCACCTTACTATAAAAAATTCTAAATGACAGCTACTGTCCCACTCTGAAAACTCCTTATCAAGGAATGCTACTGCTTGCTAAGGAATTCCCAGCAGAACTTAATATCACTCAACCACCCCCATTTCAAACAGTAACTGGTGAAAGAGCCTTGTCACAAACAGCCCTGACTCTCTGGTACAAACTATCAGCTGAACCAAGGCATTACAATACTCTTACCAAGTTTAAAAAGTCTTTTTCTGACTACCTCTTCAAAGAAATTGCTTGTAAATGCTATAGGGGTAATGGATAAAATCTTTAAAAGATTTAAAATTCTAAAAATGCTAACATTGTTTACATTCCTTCAGCTGGTTTATTATGCTAGTTAACCCCTCTTACTCCTGTAATCTGTTCTCTTCTTAGTCTCTAGGAATCTATATTTTTTACTCACGTCCATTTGAATTGTTTTTTTTCTGAAGGAAATTCAATTTTAAATCATTAAGAAGCAATTTCATCTAGCCAGACTGTATTGTAACCCCTGTAAACTGATGAAATAACACCAGCCTTCTAAATGACATGCTACTTTAAAAGAAATGTATAACAAACTTTATAAAACCGTTTAATAACTATCAATTAACTTTCTAAAGTTTTTCAGCTATGTAAACCAAACACTCTATCATATATGAACTGTATAACTTAAGTTTACTTGCCACTGAGCTTGGGTTGCAGCTGAAAATGGCCTCTGGACCAGACCACCTACCTGGTTATAATAAATGTATACATACATAAATAAATAATGAAAACACCCTAAACAGACACTCAAAAGATCTGGACTTCCATTGCAACATAAATAGGATCTGCCGGTGTGATATCTGCTACAGGTAATACCTCCCTTATGTTGTAGACTCCCCTTGTATGTAAAGCATATTAGTTCCATGACCCTTTCTAAATGCAGCCTGGATGAGTGGATGGGCAATCATAAGTACACCCTTGGTCTGGCCCCTCGAGCCCTTATGGAAAGGAGAAAGGCAATATAACTAGGTCGAAAGTAATTCACCCTGTTGGGAGTCTGATATTAATTCATGCCTAGGTAAATTCAATATGGGATTATGTGGCTAGGCTATGCATGGCCCACTAGACTAACAGCCTAGTATTAACCTATGAACATATATCACATCTTATGTGCTCAAACATTTCTCTTTGTTTTAAAAAAGTAAAGGAATTAAATCACTACAATGAATGAAAATAAAATATGTGTGGAGGGAATAATAGATATCTACATTTCTGACAAGTATGTAGGTACTAAAATGATTCAGATGACTTCAATCTCATATGTGAAATAAAAAAAAATGCATAATCAGACATAACCCTTCAATTTATTTATTTATTGACATTTCATTACCAGGAAAGTCTGAGTTGGTAGAAGGCCATTTTCAGAGGAGGCGCAGGGAGAAAAGCTCCAAATTGCTACAAAAGATTTTAAGAACAATAATTTTACAATCTTGAAAAATAAAACAAAAACATCTGTAGTTTAAATAATTATACCAAATTAGGGATAATATAAAAACATTGGTTAAGAATCAATACAAGTTAGTTGGTAATAATTTAATATTTATAGAAATCTTAGACAGCTTGTACAGAAATTAAAGGCAAGTTAGTCTAATACAAACAGGAACTGCAATATGAAGTGAGGGAAAAACAGGTTTATGCTATATTTAGAAAGTCAGGGAAGATAATCTGATAGAAGTAATGCAGTAAGGAGGTATAAGGAATGAAAAGGTACTTTTTTCACATTTAGAGATATAGCTTATCCTGGTTTTGAGCAAGAACACAGCCAGATTTTAGCTAGGAAGTTTTTCAGAGTGGTTTTGAAAGATGGGAGGAAGAGTAAATACCTCAACTATGGGAAAATCCGACGCATCAAATATATACTTTGTAAAAGAGTTGTCTCTTCAAAATCACCATGAGAATAAAACCACAGTATCAGCTCAATAAAAACATAAACACAAAAATAAAATACAATAAAAATGGATTAAATTAATGTTGGCATTACCTTCTAGTGGAAAATCAATTTATTGCAAAAGGAAACTTTTCCTTACGGATTCATAGTTATATTAAAATGACACTTTGATGAAAAGAAGTAGCAGCTACATCTGCAGAAGATCCAAATATTATGCTTATGGATTCTGCACTGCAAATCATCACCGCTTTCAAAACTGTGCTTAAATGTGTGTGTATATATATATATATATATATATATATATGGTTCTACCTGACTTCGTCGACAGCGCAGAAGACCGACAGCGAATTGAGCTCCAGAAGACGTGGCAGAACATCGACAATGCAGAAGACGGATGACAACACCAACGCCGAGGATGCCGACATGGGGAAAGGCTGTGAGGCAGGTAAGTGTGGAGATTGACGGTCTGTGGGGATAGGGTGGGTTAAGTGAGTTAGGGAGTTAGGTGGGTTAAGTGAGTTAGACCTTAGGGTTAGGGTAAGGTTTAGTGTGGGCTTGTAAGGATTTTGGTGTGCTTGTGTTGTGTGTGGTTTGTGGAATGGGGATGTGTTTTGTTTTAATAATTGTTATTGTGGTGTGTGCAGTGTATGGGTTATGTGTGGTTTCGTGTTTATGGACTGTCGAATATGTGGTGTCGGTGATGTGGTTGTCGGTGTTGTGTGGTTTCGCTATGTCAGGTAGAACCATATATATATATATATATATATATATATATATGTGTGTGTGTGTATGTGTATATATATATATATATATATATATATATATATATATATATATATATATATATATATATATATATATATATATATATATATAAACAAAGTGTATACCATGTCAAATTAAACTAAGCCCCAGATACTCATGCTCAAATGTTCTGTAAGATAAAACTTACTTATAACCACATTTATAGAATTGCATGAGATACATTGTAGTAAGTGATGAGTCTGATTAACATGAAGTATTCATTCATCCACAACCCCTTTTCCCATTTTTGAACATGGGATTGGGGTGTCACCCCAAAAGTAACAATCATTTAGAGCCAAGGTTCACACCGCTGGGTGGCTAGCCCTGGCACAGTAGTTCTTCCACACCATACACTCGCATGCACACTCATACCTATGAACAATTTAGAGTGTTCAGTCTTTGGACTAAGAGAAAACCCATGTGAACATGGGAGATATGCAGACTCAACACAGAAGGTACCCAAACCAAGAATCAAACCGATGAACCTATTGCTGTGAGGAGACAACACTGTCTACTGCACTACTGTACCAGATGAGCAATTTATTAACATCAAATATGACTGAACCAAAATAATTCTATATTATCATAAGGCTGTATTAAAGATGATAGTTCAAACCAGGATGAAAAAGTGCCCCTGTTTTTTCTTTCTTATTTGTAAGTTCAGATTAATAGATCTTACTAGTAAGCAGTCCTGGCATGAATTTATCTACTCATATAAACATGAATGAGGCTTAGACTTACTGAAATTCTCTCTTTAATGGGATCTGTCCTGTGTAAAATGTACTACTCAAACATTTGGCAAAATAAATCAAACATTCAGCAGAACATGTTACAAGAACTCTGATATCAAACGCACCCCTGAAATTCCTTTTTCTTTCTCCTCCTGCAGGACTGAGCCAGTGGTTCCTCTACCTGGACCCAATTGGCCCATTCATTCTTCAGGTAGTGGAAGCCAGGAATTCCTGGGTTAGGTGAGAGCTCTATGGATTACGCATTCCTGCCTGAGAATGCCAATCAGCTAATCTCCTGTTCAGTCAGAGTTACGTGGTAGGGAGCAAGCCAACTTGCTTGTCTTGCAGCATGTACTACCCTCTCCCCTGGCAAATTACCCCCTTCCTTATGGCAACTCTTCTGAGGTCTGTTACGACTTGCCCTCTGAGGTGAAATGTACACACTATATTCTCCTTGGTTTACTTTGCAACTTCAAATGACAAAGAGGCTTGCTAAGCTCAAGCTCGTGGAGTGAATCACTGAGTGCTCCAGCTAGATATCACCCATGTAGAGAACCAGAGCCACCTCCCTCCCCTCCTCGAGGAAGAATGGATGCTCACGCCCAATATCCCCCTAGCTCCTACTGACATCCTCCTGGTTGATGATGTTCATTATATATCCTGACAGTTAATGTATCTATGACATCCCTTGCATCACTTTACATTCTGGATCTCTTTTCTTTGTAATCTAATGCTACCTTTCATTTTGCAATGACTGAAACATTGGCTGAAATTTCTACTTCATGTATAACTGAATTTACATTTAATTTCTCATTTAATAGAGTGGAAACACATGATGTTTCTGGATTACCTATATGGTACAGAAAGTATTGGAAACATATGTCATAGTAAATCTAAATTTCTTTTCCTTTTTCATTTTCTTACTGTGATAAACCAACAATTCCGATCTGCTGATGTTACCTACCTTTTTCTGTACCTTTACAATACTTACCTTATCGTACCCTCTGTGCACACATTTATACACTAGTTCCTTGGAGACTATTTCAGACTCTTAAACTGGTGTTGCAAAGCCTTCTGACATTCAAAATTTAAAATTCTAAGATATTTTATGTCTTTGCAATGAGAACTATCTGAGGAATGTACCACCAACTCACACAGAAGGCAACTTATGCATAGCCTTCTTCAGTTTGCTTACAAAGAATGAAAGATGGCTTAGACAAACTAATACCATTTAAATAACGTCCTATCAATGACATCATCAATTAACCAAATTATAGTGATACAACATATATATATATATATATATATATATATATATATATATATATATATGTGTGTGTGTGTGTGTGTATGAAAAAATACAAAATGTCAATATTCATTTAAGCCGGGAAAATAATGCACCTAATTTAATAATCCAAAAATGTTCTTTTTGGGTGGAAGGATATCCTTCCATCAAAATTTGTTCAATCCATTACCCACAATTTTGTCTATATCTACAGATTTAAACTGTACTGTAGGATGCTTAGAAATATGTTTAAAAAAGGACATTAGATTCCCTCTGGCATCTAATATATTACTTAAATGTTCATATATATATATATATATATATATATATATATATATATATATATATATATATATATATATATATATCTTGAAAAATCTAGAAGATTTACCCGCATAAAAA
Organism: Protopterus annectens; assembly: GCF_019279795.1. NCBI lineage: Eukaryota > Metazoa > Chordata > Ceratodontiformes > Protopteridae > Protopterus > Protopterus annectens. The sequence continues at coordinate 677,559,281 of NC_056745.1, read as the reverse complement.
GCAGAACAACATGTGACTAAATATATCATCCCACTGTGAATCACAACTGATAAAACTTCTTACTTCACAAACCATCAAACTGTTTACTGATGTAAATTCTTTACTCTAGGCAACCACATTACAAGCCATACAACTCCCACATGGAAAACATCTCCTTAAGATTTGACAATCCAGTGATTTTTGGGTTTGCTTCACTACATTAAACCACTTTTTATAATGATTAAAATAATTACCTATTGCCTTACCTCGCTTATTGGGCGAAATATCCATCAAATCTCAATCTATCCTCAGAATATACCAATATTTATGAATAATCTCTTGAAAAAATTCAGAATTACTACCAAAAGTTGTAACTAAACATAATTTAAGAGTAGTATTAACAAGTTTCCCATAATGTTTTAAAACATCACTTCTGGATTTTTTATCAATATTTTCTGTGCTAGATCAAGCAATTCCCTTTTGTAACACATATTAAGAAATCTCTGAGTTAAATCTGATGAAAATTGATTATAATCATCAACTGCAGAACAAATTCTTAACTCAATAATTCTGAGGTAAGGAAATATTGTTAATAATATGGCATGGATGACAACATTTTGCCTGCAATAAAGAAATTTTAAGAAACTTTTTTTCTAAATAAAGTTGTTTTAATAATTTCATCCTGTTTCTTCTGAAGCAATACATCTATAAAAGCAATCTGTTTAAGATCATAATTCAAAGTAAAGCATAAAATCCATTTATTTTCATTGAGGCATTGTACAAATTCCATCAGAACATCCATATCAGATGTCTAAACTAGCCAACAATTATCTAAATATCGACACCAAATGTCCATGGCATCAATATAGATGCTGTGGCTACTATCATGTATCCACATATTCCATAAAAAGATCTGCATATATTGGGGCAAAATAGGACCCCCATAGCTGTCCTCTGAAGTTGTAAATAGCAATCTTGTTCAAAATAAAAAACGCATTTTTCAGTAAGAACATGTTCAGTAATGTGTAAAATAAATGTGTTGAATCCAAGTCTATATAAATTAATTCTAGTCAACCAATATTCTAAGGCTTGCAATCCAGCCCCATGTGGAATATTGGTGGTATACAATGCCTTCACATTTAACGTGCACATGAACCATCCAGCTTCCATCTGCACATCCTGTAAAATATTTAAAAATTGTGTGGTATCACTAATTTTGGAATGAACCACTGGTAAAAGCGGTTTCAAATATTAAGCTAAAAGTGCTGAAAGAGGGTCAGTCAGAGATCCATTCCCCCAAAAAAATAGGGCACCAAAGGGGCTTCTTAGAATTTTTATGAATTTTAGGCAACATATAAAAATGTTGTATCTGTGGATCTTCAACCAAAAGTTCTTTAAAAACCTGCTTATTAATAATACCTTCTCCAAGAGCTTACTTTAAAAAATGATCAGTTTCTACTTTAACCTTTTTAGTGGGGTCTAAATGCATCTTTTGATAAAATTTATGATTATTAGGTTGAGAGTAAGCTTCCTTTTTATACATCTCAGAATGCCATGCTATTACTGCTCCCCCTTTGTCCACCAAATTGATAACAAGCTGCCTTGTATTAGTTAACTTATTTAAGGCTTTCCTCTCTTCTTTAAACTGTGGCAATTGTTTTCAATATTAAAATTCAAATGTAACTGCTTTAAAGTAGCTTTCTCAAATCCTGTCACATATTTATTAATAGGAGGTTGAAATGTGGAAGCCCAAAACTAGAAATCAGCCTGATTATTTTGTTCTTTATCTTTAAAAAATAAAGACAAAGTTTAGCTGATGACAAAAACTTTAACATCTCGCACCAATCTAATTTCAGGAACTGGGATGGTAGGAATAAAATTCAATCCTTTATTTAGTAAATAAATTTCAGCATCAGATAAATTCAAAGATGAAATATTGTGTACAATGTTATTAACATTTAAATCTGTCTCATCAGCAGTTGCAAAATTCTGAGAGCCCCCTGACTTCCATCAATGATTGCATCCTGCTTTCTTGTATAACGTTCTAAAGGGTTAAAATTGTTATCCCTTTTGGCAGATGGTAAATCCAAACCATATCAATATCAGTATCTACAGCTGAAAAAGAATCATCAGCTGAAGCAGATGAAGCATCATTGGTCTTTAAGATAGATTTACTTATCTGCAATCTCTTCCTTTTTTCTCTTCTGGAACCACCATGACATGTATTACGTGCAAACCTGACTGATTTGAGATGTTGTTTCCATGTAGATTGTCTATTGCTAGCATAATTCTGAACATCACGCTATTTTTTGATTTTGCTTTGTCTCAAATCACTTTCCAAAAACTTGGAGATTTTCCAACCTGTAACGTCTTACCTATACTTAACCATCTGACTGTCATATAATTTAATTAATGTCTTAACAAACAAAAGTATCGCTGCTTGTTGAATATCTGTCCACTGCTTCAGAAACTCATCATCAGGCTCAAAATCATCAGGTCCCACCAAAACACTCAAACCCATGGAGTATTAGCTTGTATACAAGCTTTCAATAATATTTGGTGCCTAACCAAAAAACAAAGTCTTTTAGTCACCCTAGTTAATTGTGTAAACAATTCCCATATACGAGTAATGACATGAATATCAGTACCTGAACTGTGTTGTATATTCAATAACTGATTTCACTGACCAAACAAACAAAATTAAGTCATCTTTGTCCAGAACCAAATTTTTTGCTATAGACGTAATAGCCATGGGAAACACAGACACTTAATATCAATAATAGTTTCTCCCAAAATACCTTCAGTGAGACTCAGCAATCAATGTACCAGCAACTCACACACAAGGCAACTTGTGCACAGGCTAAAGCAAACCGCAAATTTCTAACAAAAGATGTCATCACAAGAGAGAAACCATAATTATACAAACGTAATGAGGAATATACAGGCAAATAAACTATCTGGGGTATACAAATGTTTTTAGAAAAAGTTTTCCTACAAACTATTGTACTAATGGAGCCATCTAGCAGTATGGTGAATTCCACATCCAGAAAATCTATGTTAAATAATTCTGCACTCAAACTAAAAGAAATTCCACAATTATTGATGTTGATGCAATATTTAAATTTAATGAATTCTGAGTGATCATCCTTCTAGAGTAATCAGCAATAATGTAAATATTTAAACCAGTTGTCCATTGAAATAAAATAAAGGTTGATGAGGTTATCTTAGATAAATTTGATCTCAGAATAACCAGTGACTAGATCTGCATATATGTGGCAAACACTGCCCTGTAGCTGTACCTTTTAATTGCAAGTAACAGTCCTTCTCAAAATCATTTTTAAACACTGTCTCAGTAAATTCAGTGGCATATTGGTGAGAACTTTCGAACCAATATTTTAAAGCTTCGAGGCCACCCTCATACAGAATGCTGGTATACAGTGAACACCCACATTCAATGTTAATAACTACCACTACTAATCAATATTAATCCCAGACATAAAATTAATAAAACCTTTGCTATCCTTAATTCTGGAACTGAGACATGCTATTCTAGGAAAGCTGATATAAATTCAGTCTACCTGGAAGCTTGTGTTTGCTTTTGTGCACTTTGAGATAAATATAAAATAATTACGAACCAGAGTCAGATACAATAGGTTCCTGTTTCGTTGCTGAAGATATCACCTTTTGTTGCTCCCACTACTGCAAAGAAGAATCACTGTCATGTTTAAATTTATGTAATTTGTAAAGGAAGATTTGATTGGATAACTGGGTGAACATTTCTCCATTGACCCAAATTACCACCCACTGCCCTTAACCAAAGAGATAATAACTTCTGACTTCCTGAGGGCCTTAAAATACTATGGCTGGTCTCCCATCAAAACCCTTCCATTAGATAGTGCAGCTGAATACTTCAACTCCTCATTTTTAAACATCCTCAACCAACTAGCCCCCATAAACACAATTAGGATACGTAGCAACCCTACCCCCTGGCTCCAAAAAAACACAAGAACCCTACTCCAAAATAGGGACAAAGCCTGGAAAACCAGGCACCATCATAGAACTCCTGCAACTAGGCAATCCTTTCTTGAACTTCAGAATAAGGTAAAAAAACAAGTAAAACTAGGTAAAACTACTACCTGTTCCTACAAAAAAAGTATAATAGCAACCCTCAGGAATTCTGGGCAACAGTAAATATATATCCTTTAGCCAGGTATGTTCCCGGCATAGATCTCGATATTGCCTGCAGCTTTAACAACTACTTCACCTCCTCTATAATAAAATCATAAATAACTCCACCACCACCAACATTCTCCAACCTGCTACAACCCAACAAGACTGTAACCCCTTCTCATTCATGCCAGTACAAACATCCTATATACAAAAATTACTAACTAAACTCAAACCCACCACCCTAGTCACTAATAACATACCCACTGAATACCTGCAACTCGCATCCACAGTCGTAGCCTATCCTATTTCATTACTAATTAACAGATCCATTACTGAAAACACTGTGCCAATCTTGTGGAAAACCTCTTTCATCATTCCTCTTCACAAAGGTGGACCCTCTACCGACCTCTCTATCGCCCAATAACAATTCTTTTACCCCTGTCAAAAATACTAGAGATATGCATACATCACCAAATCCTTTCCCACCTCCTCTCCAATAACCTTCTCTCTCCTACCCAATATGGCTTCTGCTCATCTCACAGTGCCTCCACTGCCCTACTCAGATTCACCAACACTATAAACTCCTATAGGAGCCAAGGCAATCTCGTCTCTGCTACCTTCCTTGATTTATCCAAGGCATTTGATACAGTATCCTACAAAAATCTTTTAACTTTTCTCTCTGACTTTAACTTCAACACCCCCACTCTGCTCTGGTTCAAAAGCTACCTAGGTAATCATCACCAGTCCATCAAATGGATAAATTCACTATCCCCTCACTCCCAGTCACCCTAGGTGTACCCCAAGGTTCTATCCTCGACCCACTTCTATTTAATATCTTCATCAACCAACTGCACCTAGTACTAGAAAAGCCAATATAGTCCAAAACGCTGATGACACAACCCTCATATGCTCTGCACCCCAGTATCCAACTTCTTCAGCAAAAAGCCCAACTAACCTTCACTGAAATTGAGAACTGGCTCAATAACTCACAACTTATACTTAACCTCTCAAAAAAAACAACTCATGCTGTTCCACCCAACCAAACCCTCTAACCTCCCCTTTTCCATATTCTCCACCAATAACACCCAAATCACCTCAGTCTCTGGGGAAAAACTCCTAGGAATTACTATTGACAAACAACTCAGATTTAATAAACTCATCTCAGTAAGCATCTCTAAGGTCCACAAAAAACTAGGCTCCCTCTATAGATGCAAAAGGTACCTTACCTCAGAATCTAGTATTGCAATAGCTAGAACTCATCTTCTGTCCACACTGCTATATGCCTCTCCCTCACTAACAAACCTAACTAAAACTGACTTAAACAAACTCTCCACCTGCTACAACAAAATCACCAGATTCTTCTCCATTGTCAAGTCACATTCCCACCATTGCCATGCCCTACAAACCCTACATTGGTTAGAATTCCCCAACCTTCTAAAATATCACCAAAGCCAATTAGCCCATCAAATACTGTATTAACCTGAAAAAACACCTGCCCTGAACAACCTCCTTAACTTCCACAATCCAAGTAGACAACTACTCTCTAGCAACAAAACCTTAATTGAAACCATCTCTTGCAAAAACAACTCAGGGGAATCTCTTTTTGCTCATGAAATTGCCAAGACCTGGAACAAACTTCCTCCTGACCTTAGACTTCTAAATTCTACATCCTCCTTTAAGACTCTCCCAAAATCATATCTCTACTCCAACCATCTATGCAACTGTAACAAGCCACCATAAAACAACATACTACTACAGGGAAACCTCTTTACAACTCAGGTGCATCCTCTGCCAGGGTCACTGTTCAGGCTGTACTATACTCTTTTGAACTCATCTTAATGGTCACTGTAAACATTGTAAATACTTGTACAAGCAGTCACCTGTTCGTCCATCAATCAGTGGAATACAGCAACTGCTATGCTCGTGCTGTATAAAAATGTTTCACCTTTTTATCCAACAACAGAATACTCATTAACCAAAATATCTTTACATTGTAACATCCACCTTAAACTGATATCTATGCTCTGACTTATTGTAAGCAATTTGTAGCTTTTTTATGCTATGTTAAAGTAATCTACAACTTCTTATCTCATGTAATTGTAAATTTGTATTGTCTTTTTTTAATTGTAATGGAGCTTTTCTCCCTAGAACTCCGCTGAAAATGGACACCTGCTGTCCAGTCGGACTATCCTGGTTAACAAATGTGAAATAAATAATAAATAAATAACTACTGGATTGCTTCTGACTGTTTTAAAATTTGCCTTCTCATCAAAGTGGCATTCAACGATCGCTAAGTTTCAAAATTCTTAACCACTGGTTAGTACAGTGTCTGGAAGGATGAAGTGAAATGTAAACAGCTCTAAATAATATGTTTCCAACCTGTTCTCTTTTTTATCATGATACCGTTATTTCAAATTTAACAGTCCACAAAACTGCTTTAAATTATTGACTTAATAATCTCAGAACTGGGTATATACTTAAACGTTTATTCCGTGACTCATATTCTTGTTCATTTAAAATTTTACCAAAAATATTGATCTTGTCCTGCTATCTATTCATGTTCCAGTCACCTGAAATTTCTTGGTTATATGTATTTTTTGTGAAGCTTTCTGCACCCTCTCCTACTTCGTTTCATGCTGATAATGGGGGTGCCATCAGCATTGCTTTTATATTTAACTCATTGTGACTCCTCCTTTGATATTATCCAGACCCATAAAAACACAGAACATCAATTGCAAGGAGCAGGGAGAGCTGGACATACCTCCAGCATTTAGGCTCAATGAATGATCCATATATGTGTATATATATATATATATATATATATATATATATATATATATATATATATATGGTTTCCTATGAAACCGTCGAATTGCCATTACGTCGAGTCTGAGAACATCGAGACTACTACATCGAAATCTGAAAACATCGAAAATCAAAACCGTCGGCTTTCAAAACATCGAAATGAAAAACAAATACGCCCATTAAGTTTGTATATATATAGTAAATCAAAAATGATGTCCGTTAATCGTAGATATACCCTTAATATCCGTATTTTGAACTAGTACAGTAACAGAAGCAGTCTCTTCATAACGCAGACTTTTTCATTAAACATCCAAATAGTGTTTTATCACACTGCAAAGAAAAACGTACATTGCCACATCAAAGTTATCCACTTGAAGTTGACAGTTATATATTATAAACAAACGAAAAGTACACCTGAACACGGCGTTTCTGACAAACTTTTAAGTCAAACGGTCACCACGAGCATTATATACATATTTACAAACGTTTCATTAGACCTCTATTTACAACTTCAGCAATCCAGCAATAGCATGCAAATATCCCAAAGTATCGTATGACTCCTTACTTTGTAGTACCATTTGCAAATGCTGTTCCCGTGGAAGTACCTTCCTTCTCTTTGGTGATGGAGGAACCCTCCTTCCATACGAAGACGTACTTCCTCAACTCTGTTTTGTTCCCGGGCCAAAGTGCACAATAGAACACATAAATCGGTAGCACGAGTGCCCAATAGGCATTTCAAACGATGATGCCATCTTTCAATACTATTTTGCGTACGAGGAAGACATTCCAAATTCAGTTGTGAAACATTCCAGAATTCCTTGGGAAACAGGGGAGGAAATCATATATATGCTGAACTCCTAGTTGCGAACTTCCTTGGCTTACCTAACAGATACCACTCTGTGAAGTATTTCAGTAAAGGTTGTCCCTCTTCAGGGAATGAGTCTCTCAAAACATGAAAGCTGGATAGTACATCTTCTTCATTTAAAAATGACAGTGCAATTAGAGATTTAACACATATCTGAAAGTGCTGACATCTATTATACAATCCAGCCAATCCTAAATTTTGTAATTTACGCCATATGTTTTGGCTGAAATGAAACAGACATCCCTTAGGAATTATACCATTCAGATTCATTCGTACACTTTTAATAGCGGCTATTTCAAAGTCGCATAGAACGAACTTCACAGCAGGTACAATCTTAAGCTCAGACAACATAGCCAATATACAATGCCACATAATGTTGTAGCTTTTTAAAGACTTCCTAGTCATTAGTGTATACAACAATGGAAGAGTTCTACTATTAGAACCGAATGACACAAGTCCGTGCAAACTATACAGCTGTCTACAAATTACTCCCTTATAGAAAAATGTTCCATCCACTAACCATATTTTGCATTTGCTCAAGTCAGACAGGTTTTTCACTGTAGTAAGTATGAGAACTGTCAACTCTATAGATTCATCTACAAATCTTTTGCTGATGAAACAACCTTCCTTTAACTCAAATCTGGATATGTCAATGTTAGAAAGTGTAACAGAATTGCTACTTGACCCTGCACTGTGCATTCGTCGGACTCTTCTCACATGTTGTAATAATGCTTTACGACTGGGTAGACTTGTAATGCTATTTAAACTAGTAGTAGCCATAACATCATCTACTATTAAACATGGTGTATCACGGGACATTAGAGCCCTTTCTTTCAAATAAGTGCACATTTCATAACGCTGTACCTCTGCTGGATCTCCAGTATGGCTATGGGGATTACTTTTACATAACTTTTCACCATCAGACAAAGAGAGTGTTACACAACGTCCTTTACACTTGTTAACATGTTCCTGCTTGCAACACCAATATCTTTTAACATTTACAGCTCGCTCTAGATTATATACAAATCCATCTATAGTAAGTATATCCTTGTTTCGCTGAGATTTGCTAACTGTGTACAACGTACCTATTACACCAGGAGAATACGTTAATTGTTCCGCCATTGCACTTTGACATTCAGTAACTGATTTGAACACCTGTTAAATGCCTGCAGATACCGGATATGAAGTGCGTTGTTTATTCTATTTAGGTTACGCTAAGTAGAATGTATATTTATGAATGGTACAGGCTATGGGAATTACTTTTACATAACTTTTCACCATCAGACAAAGAGAGTGTTACACAACGTCCTTTACACTTGTTAACATGTTTCTGCTTGCAACACCAATATCTTTTAACATTTACAGCTCGCTAAAAATAGAATAAATTAAATAAAACAACATTCATTATTTGAAGTTTAATCACCTGTTCTCAATATTTAGTAATTTATATTTCGTGTTACAGGTTAGTACCAACAGACATTAAGTCATGTTTACATGTAAACATTGCTTCATTTAACAATGAAGCATTTATTTTGGGTTTAATGACTTTTTGGAAAGTAAGACTTAATGTGTTTGTTTGAAAAAATATGTTGCCAGATGTGTGCTACTTCAAATAATGAATGTTGTTTTATTTAATTTATTCTATTTTTATTCTTAATTTTTTTGGCATTTTATGAAATTTGAAACTGTAATGCCGGCCCGATTAGTTTGTGTTAATACGCAGTGATTTATGCACTTTTTGCTTTTTAATTTACTTTATTTAATGTATGTCATTTTATAACTCCAATGTTTACTTTTTTTGTTAGGGAATCAGTATGTACATTTGCCGTTTAAGGTTTTGAAAATGATAGGATGATTGTTTTTAAATTTAGTCAGTTTGTGACAAAAGGGAGTTAATGTAAAATCTGTTGTAAAATCTAAGTTTCGCTGACGTGTTGGTTGCTATTATGTTACTAAGGTGAATGCAACTCACGTTTATTGGATCATTTAGCATGCTCAATTTTTTAAAAGGAAGTTTGCGTGCTTTTTTCTCTGTTTGTCTGATGAAGGCAAGGCAACATTCTTGCCGAAAGCACTAACTTTAATAAACTATAACTCAATTTTTTATTTTTTTTCCGGCTCTTATAGTGTTTCTTTCGCCTTTTACAATATGTGGAGGGGATGTTATTTTCATGTGATTTGTACTGTTAGATGTTATGAAATTCAATGTTATGGGGTTTAGATATTTTGGGTTTTAGATGTTCTGGTCTCAATGTTATGAAATTAGATGTTACGGGTTTTAGATGTTTTGAAGGAGACCCATGTATATATATATATATATTTATATGTGTGTGTGTGTGTGTGTGTATGTAGGGGTGTATGTATATATGTATATGCATGTAAAAGAGAGAGAAAAAAGGAAATGGATGGGGAAAGGATAAGAGACAAGGAATGCAGGAGATGTGGCAGTTCTGGTATGCACTACAATAGTCATATCACATATATTTAGTAGATTTCTTTGATAAGCTGACTAATCAGTGTCCCAGGGTTGTAAAGTAAAAGTGGTCTACATCACATTCTTTGAGACAACTGACACATCAACTCCCCTGTAGCAATTAAAGAAAGGAAGGCTGTCTAGGTTATTGTTGCGTCTGTACGTATTAACTAGGTAAAATGTAGTTACTGATAGGCCATTCACAAACCATGGTAAATAATAACAAATTTAGTCATCTAAATGAACTTGGGAAGTAGGAACAGAAAAGATTAGAAGTGAATCTGTAATAATAAAGCAAACTTTTATGATTTCAGTGTAAATAATTACCAAATAATTCCTTCCTTCCTTCTTTGTCTGATGCGTGCTTCATCTTAGTTAGGGCGTGGAGACATACAGCCTATCCCAGCAACCAATGAGCATAAGGCAGAAAGTCAGTCATGTGATGCCAGATCACAACAGGATGCACATGCAGTTTCATACACACTGCAAAGCACACTTGTGAATAATTCTCAGACTCCCCTTCTAATATATCTTTGCAATGTCTGAGGAAACAGGAGCACTCAGCCAAACCCCATGTGGTTACCAGAAAGGCATTCAGGCTCTGCACAGAAGACACCCCACCCAGGAACTGAAACAGAGAATGAAGGGTTGTAAAAAGTATGCGTAGGAAATGAACATTTTTAGGAAGAATATGCAATAAGGAAAAAGGAACAAGCAAAAATAAATACTGAAAGGCACTCAGTGGGACTAGAATGCTACTACAAGAAATGCTGTATTGATCTAGTATGATGTTAGATGTTTCTGGCTGAACCAGAACACATATAATCAAGCACAAAAAAAAGTTATTTAAGACTGTGTAGGGATATAAGGGGAGGCAAATGTAGAATTTTTTTTAATTCTTCATTTTAGCTTCCTTTTTTATTGCATTGTTTAATTGTGAAGTAGGAAACAAAAAGACTTAGTAATTGCATTTTATGATTATTACTTGTTATGATAAATATAATATGCATCTGTCTCTGTGCAACTATTTTTCTGTTGTTAACATGAGGAAATGGCCATTTTATATCTCATAAATAGTGGGATGAATAAAAATATACAGATGCGTAGAGTAAAAATTAAAGTAACACGATGGGCTAATAAACCTGATCATTTTCAAGATGGTTGTGCTCCAGTTACTTTTTAGGCTATTTTGGGTTCCTGCATACAAAGAGCTGTCTCCCCCAAATGGTTTGACATTTGAAATTTTCAGGGAGCTATAGTTAAATTCTTACCTGTACCATGTGTTTAGATTTTGTATTGAGCTTTAAAGGCAAAGGAACAGCTGCATTGTGAATTTTGATTAACATAAATAAATGTTATTATCATTTTATGTGGAAGCTTTTACAAAGAGTGAAAATCTTTCTTTTGTGTGGAAATATGGACATGAGAAGTCACACAAGACCATGTAAATCCAAAGCACCCTAGACTGTGATACTGATGTGAATGAAGATACCTCTTGATCTGCAGACATTGATAATTGGTACAAAGGACCTTGAAATGTAGGTACATCCAGCCAAAAATCTGGATATCTACTTAGCCTAAAATTAGAATACCTAATATGACATAACTCTTTTCACTTCTAGTAGGAATGCGGGATACTACTCATTTAAAAAACAGAGTAACAAAAATGATGGAATAATATATGCACATAAAAAGACAATGCAAAATCTTTAGTTTAATGTGCTGTATTGCAAAATTCAGCCACACAATGTTATTTATTGTTACTCCTGAAAAAGAGAGCTATAAGATGTGTGTCCTCTTTTTTAAATTATTGTTGTCATTAGTATGTTGGTCATGTAGTGCAGTTTTCAGAGTATGAGACAGCTTCAAAAGTCATGTGTGATGAGAAGGAATTCAGAAAATAGTGTGAAGGGGTAAATCAAGCCCAAAATTGGGGGCACACCTCCAAAAATAGGTACAACATGTGCAGGGGTAAATCAGGCCTAAAAATAGGAATGTTCCTCCAAAACAGAGACAGTTGAGAGGTCGTGTACATGACAGTATGTGACTTGAGGCTTCCTCTGGAAACAGCTTAGTATACTAAACATGCTCAGTACACTACACAACGCTACAGCACAAAGAGCAATATCAAATGCAGACAAACAGCTAAAAATAAGGGATACAAAACATAGCAAGCTGAGCACACAGCATAAAGAATGAATGAATTAGGTGACACGTAATAAAACACAGTGCCAGTTTCAGGAAATACATTACTGTTTTCTCCAGGTGACTCCTAATAAATCATGAATTACACACTGAAAATAATACACTCAAATTATTCCAGTGTTTGCAAAAAGGTCATGCCTGGCTATTATCAGCAGTACGCAGGCATTCTCTGCAGTTCTGAAACATGGATGAAACAATACCACTTTGATATAATAATTATCACTTTGAAAGCATTTTTCAGACCCAGGCCCAACTGATCAAGTACTTACTGCTATTCTTTCACTGAAGTTTCACATCTGGTTGCTGAATTTTCCTTGCCTACATTTTTCAACAAGCCGGAGCAATATGCAACAACTAGTGCTGTTCCTCTTAACATTAGAATCCAGACATTAGTGTCCCAAGGCTAAGACAGTAGAAGTTCAATAACCCATGTAGAAAGTGAGAAAAAAGGAGAGTCACTGATGAGGAGGATGATGATGGTGATGAATAGTATTTCAAAAGACTTAGATTGCAGCTTGTCAAACAGATTGCATTGAAGTACATTGTTACATATTGGGGTTAGTATGGAAATGGAGTGAGTGGGGGGAGAGAGAGAGATGTGAGCCTCAATTAAAAGTGGACAAGTAGAGCGTGTGTCTTAAAATGAGTAGTGCTGTGTTATGCACTGACATCTTTGAGGGAAGAGTAACGGCAGTGGATTTTAAAGGAAATGTAAAACGGAACATGTTGTAACCAGGATTTGAGAACAATAACACAAAACATACAGACAACTGGATGTGACAGATAAAAGGCTGACAGCTGAGAAGAAAACAACAGACACAGAGGATTATGGTTATGATCTCCTAACAAAATTCATACTAAAGGCCTGATTTCAATTTCTCAGTTTTAACATCTATACTTTCTGACTGTGAGTACCCAGGAAAAGAGGTCAATTGTTCAAAATGTTTTCCTGTGGCTTTTTTTTTACTAATGATTATTAAAACCATTGCACTTATATCCTGAGGGTACAACTGGTCATAATAAACAGACGTTTGAATAGAAAAGTCACTTTTGCTAGAAATGATGGATATTTCCAGAGGAAAGTTGCTTAAACAAAAAGTTAGCTATATTTGTCTGATACACAAGTAACTTTTTTTAGACTTGAGATACACATAAAATAGACTGAGTAAAGAAGTTGTATGACATTTAACAGATTGCTCTTAAAATGAATGTTAAAAATAAGCATATTTTAAGTAACATCTGTCTACATTTTGAAATGAATAGTATTTCTCTGTTGACTTTTTGGCAACATTAACAGCACGTTTAATTCATCACCCTTTCCTGTTCATGCAGTATTTATCCTCACTTATTTTCATCTATAAAGGAAAAAAGGAAAAACATGGTTAACCTGAATCCAAGCTTGAGTGATTAAAAGCTGCTTTGTGTAGCAGGGAAGAAACAGTGCTTTGATACAGTTTTTTTTCTCTCTCATTCTTAGCATTGCCAGAAAATAATTGTTTTTGTTCTTGCCTCTGTTCCAGTTCTAGTACAGACCATATTCTAAATTAAAACTCATTCTTCACAGATCTCTGTCTTTAATTTACTGAGCTTTAATAAAAAGACATGATGGAAGGATGGAGTCTAAGATACAGCTGTTATCCTGCCCTGCTTGCATAAATCATCCAGTGTGTTGTCTAATACAACATGAAATAAATATTAAATATTTAACTTACAGGAGTCTGCATTTCAGAAATGGAAAATGTATGACAAGACTAAAAACCTTGTTCATGTAGACTCGCACTCTTCATTTATTTATTTATGTATGTATGTATGTACACATGTATGTATGTATACATGTATGTTTGCTTGTTTTGTTGACTGATTTCTTCAGCTGGGTTGTAGCCCATTTTCATTGGAGGCCTGGGAAAAAATATCCAATATAAAAAAAATAACAAGAATATGTAATTATGGAAGCTCCAAATGTACACTTTTGATAGACAGACATTTAATAGTTTCAGTGGAAGAAAACAGCATAACATGAGCAGCTAGAACTTAATCTTTGGTCAGGATTGTGGCTCAGAGTAAGAAAAAGTTTCTTTACAAATACTTTAATGGCTGTTTTCAAGTACTATATTTTATGTTTAAGTCATTTTTTTCCACAGCTATTCCCATAGGTGTCATCAGCTACAAGCAAAAACAGCAGCTGCAAGGGGTCCTTGGTTATCTACATCTATGTGGTGGGGACCCCAAAAAGCTCCCTCTGCTTAGAAAAAATAAAAATAAAAAAACACTTATGTATTCATTCATGTGTTTTTTTTTTGTTTTTTTTTTTATTTTCAGCTTTGAGAAAGACCCTTTTTCATTGTTTTCCTCAAGTACATGTTGAGGGGTCATCAGTTCAGTGAACTGCACTGGGCATCAGATGACCTAAGTACTGTTCTGGACCCTGATTAAGATAAAGTGGGCAATCTGAGTATGAAGGAGTGAATGAACAGAAACCTCCTTCTTACATATTAATAGGACATGCCTGGCCATTCCATATCCTATTACTATGTGAACTAAGCACTAGAGAGTGGTTGTCCTGAGTAACCAGTCACAGTGATTGTGATGCCCGTTCACTGGCCCAGCAAATAAGGAGCCTCAATCCTCACCACTAACACCAGTGAGGGGCATCTACATTGGGAAGGATAACTAATACATACACAGTAAAGTACAATTTCACTTAAGAGCACACAGAGATGACAGTCAGTCTGGGTTTGGTTTCTCCCATTCTTTCCAGATCCCCAATAAGACTCCCCACTGGCACAGCTATAGAGTGGGGTCCTTAGCCAGGGTCCCAAGCCAAGTCCTCCTAGCACTCTCTCTGTCCAGCCAGTGCTTCATGTCCCTGCCCAAGTAGCTGACACACACAGACACGCACACACACACACACACACACACACGCACACACACACACACACACACACACACACACACACACACACACACACACACACACACACACACACACACACGCACACTGAGATATGATTTATATACAACCACACAGACACTCCTGGGGAAGGCTGGCACAGATTCACTAGCTGTGCCCCTTCTCTCCAGGCTATACGGTAGTAATCACTGCCACCAGGACCCTTACTTATCAGCTGCTAAAAAGGCCCTTGCCAAAGGGTAACCAATTATTAATATGCAATATTATTATCCAAATGCTAAGTGTGACTGAGCAGCAATGCTTATTTGGAGTGGCTTTGTACAGTATCACTATATACATGCAATGTACTCTAGAGCTTAAATTATCTCTACACAAAACAACCACAGTTGAAAGGTTTAAAAAATATTTAATAAATAATAAAAACATAAGACAAATTTCCGCAATTCAACACAGTGCTAGTCAAGAGTTCAGAGATCACAGAAAAATGTTTAAAATAATACAGTAGAATAGTTCTGACATAACTATAGAAAGCAGCTAGTCTAAACTTACTATTTTCTATCTATTTCTTAAGAGAAACACTAAAGTCTAAGATCCTACTTACATACAGACAGAACAAAGCAAGTGCTGATGAGTGGTCAGTTCTGAAGACAAATGCAAAATACTCTCTCTCTGTCTCTGAGAAAGTCCTTTAAAATTGATAATACATCCTGCTGACTCATTTTAGATTACATCATTCTTAACAATTCTCTGGTTCCCAGGCTGACAGAAACTCTACATTTACATTTCTTAGTAAGCTTGCACCTGGTCAGGAAACACGGCAATAAATGACATCATACATGTAAATTCTAGCAATTAACTCTGGTCTCAAAACAATAGGAAGAATTCCATCATCCAGACATCTCAGCTCCGAGTTTTGAGATCAAACAATTATACAATGCTTGACTTAGCTTTCTTCTAGCAGAGTCCAAAGTGGTTACATTTTTGCAGTTCAACATCCAATACAGTATTTTTACATTTAGGAGAACAAGCCTGTGGCTTATATTAATATTTACAAATGACAGAATTATCTACAAAATTCAATCTAGCTAGGCTGGCAGCCTTCACATATCTTCACAGTGACCACCTGAGATATTAATGGAAGTATATGCTCTTGAACTTCACAGATTTTTTTTCTCATACAGACGTGGTGGTATGGCGGTAGCGTTGTTACCTCACAGCAAGAGGTTCTCCCGTTCGATTCTCGGCTTGGCTTGGGAGTGCCTTCTGTCTGGAGTCTGCATGTCCTCCCTGCGGTTCGGTAGTGTTTGAAAGACATGTGTGCATAAATGGGCGTGCCTTCGTTGAAGGTTGGGCGTCGAGCTGGCACCTCGGCATTTCGTAAAAATCTACTGCCAATCATTAGCAGACTGGAGTTCCACTGTGGTGACCCCTTACCGGGAAAAAGCTGAAAGACAAACAACAACAACAACATTAATTTTACTAAATACTGGCAGGACACATACCGCTCAACTGTCCCAGATTTTCGCAGATTGTCCAGATGTTTGCCTCATATTTTTGATCTGTTCCTCATAAAATTTTGGTTTTCCGACAAATCACTTGCAAAACATTGAGGACTGAAGTCAGAAAATAATGATAAACATTTTAGTGTCAAATTTCACCCGTTCAGAAAATCCATTTTAATGAAAACCCTGTTATTCTAACAACTTTCTAAGTTTGTAAGAGCAATATTTAAAAATGCTTTCTATTTTTTTGGGGCCTTTGTCCCCCTGTTATTTATGGCTTTGCCCAGATTTCTTGATCTAAAAGTTGAAGAGGTATGGACAACAGCTATACCTGTGGAGAGTGGTAACATTACCCAATGTCCATAGAAGTAATCCATTCATTTTTTTTTAAACTTTTTATTGATTTATTTATTACAGTAATTAGGGTTGGGAGGCAGATGGGGAAGGCAACCCCAGGCCCAAGGTAATGACTGACCCAAATGTAGAACACCAAGTCCAATGAATTGCAAAGCCTTCATAATAACTTCAAAATTTTTCACAAGAGCTACTGAATCATCATCGAACCAAATGTTGAAGTCTCCCAGCATTAATCTCTTTCCGTGACACAACATAGATCTGATAAGGATATCTAAACACAAAGGCCCAGAGGTGTTTACATTACCAGGTAGAAGGTAAACAACAAGAAACCTGCAACTTGTTTTTTTTTTTTTTTTTTGTCTCATAGCACACTCAAATATGTTGGTAAATCCATATGGAACCTGGATCAAACTTAGTTCAGATTTAAATCCAATATAGCTATTCCTAATTCTGTCATACCTTGTGTGTTGAATACCCAGGACTCCAGGAGGCACACTGGTAGTACAGTGGGCTCAAAGTGAGAATCATGCCATGTTTCATACCAAAATGCAGGGTTGATGTCATTCAAAAAAACGTTCCTAATACTGAACTTGTTTTTGACAGAACTTGCTTTAAATGTAGCACCCCACATGTGACCACTGGCCCACAGCACCTGGCTATAGATATATGGTGTAATTCAGTCTTCATGTGAATAATATGAAGCCAAGACAGGTGAATGGAAACCTTAACTGGAGTGAGGCTGCCTCACTCAGGGTGCAGGATCCTGCACTTCTTTTCCCCCAGTGCCTCTGAAGAAATCTCAACTTGAGTAGAATTTATATATATCTGCTGGAATCAAAGAAGGCACAAAAAGGTGGAGCAAATGTAGGAAATGCCCACTGTAGAAGAACCCTATCCACAAAGAAAAATAACAGAACAAACAGAAAATTCTTAAAAAAGGCAAAAAGCTAATAAATAAGCAAAGTAACAAAATAAAAGATGCAAATGAAAGCCTAAAATTGGAATAATGTCATAGTGTTTGGCAGTAGATTATAGACTGCAGTGTCAGAATAAAGGAAGCATAAAACAGATATGAAAAACATGGTGGAAGTTTAATAACTCACAGGACCACAACAATGCAAGCAGTAAAGTTCCCAACAAATTCCTTACTGGTGGCTACTGATAAGTTAGGCTGATGAAAAATATCAATAAATGTGCTTAAATTAATGTAGGCTCCATACTGCTTTACCCAGTTACAAATAAATCTGAGTCCATAAGCAAATGTGGCTTTACAGATTGCAGGCCGCACATTCTCCAAGACAGACAAGAAGAAAATATTTACAAGCATAGCAGATTAAGGGGACTTAACTAAAATTGGTAATTATTGTCTTTTCAATATTTAAGCACAAGTCCCTTGTAAATGCCACCCGTTAATAGAGAAATTAATGAAGTTTCAGAATGAAGTCTCCAGTTATGTTACATCAGTCAACTCTTCCACTTCATTCTCCTCATTTTCCTTTGATTTATCCTCAGCCACTACTACTTTTCTGGATATTATCATTTTTCCTCTAGAACTTAATTTACCCTGCATGTCAGAATGTCTTTGATCCTTCTCAGTTAACAAAAAATATATATATAGCTGATTAGCATTCCCATTCTTCAGTGCTTCAGTAATTACACACTCATGGCCCTAAGAAGGGTCATCACAGAGTACGTAACCATATCATTAATCATAATTCTGAATACAGACAAAAGGGCTTCTTTAACCTGATGACCTGTGGTAAGGTTTTGAAGTCCTCAGCTAAGTTCTTTAAATGAAATCTTGCTGTATCAACATGCACTACTAATAAACAGTTATTGTGAGAGTCTTTCCCCCAAGTTTATAAAGTGATGTTAAGGAGGGCCTGGTGTGGTGCCCTAAATGTCTATAGGTTCCTTGAGGTGCTCTCCCGTAAAGTTAAAAAATAGGAAAACTAGCTCTGAATTTGAACAAATGACATTAAAAAAAGCGAACAATTGTTTGCAGGTTTTGTTGATGTCTAGGTCTGGCAACAGAAGAGGTCACGGACGAGAGAGTTACCTTTTATTAAATGGAACTTGAGTAAAAGCTAGAGACCACATCACATTCCCTGACTCAAGCAATAATAAGACTTCAGGTTCTGCTAGGAACTAAGGCATCACTTGCTTTATTAATAGCAGAAGTTCAGAAGGTAAACTCTAAACTGGGTGATTTTTATGGCTGGGCCTGATGTTAAGTATATTGAAGTGGAAGGAATGCTGTCAAAATACTCAGACAGAGTTGTAAATCTGGAGTAGGAAAATTAGTCGCTGAATAATGTAGGGCACATCTTGAGGCAAAAAGAGAATTATTGCAGGACAATCAAATCAATATGGAAACAAAACAAGAAGAATCTTTTTTCTTGTTGAAGTTTCATAAAGGTTAGAAGGTTGAAACTGTGTTCTTTTTTACAACAGTATCTGGATAGATGGACTGCATTATATGTTCACCATAGGCCAAGATTAAATGAAATGTAAAAGCTTAAAATCTGTTTTAAAAGAAGAGACCTCAGGCGTCCAAGTAATGATCATCATATGACTCATGAACAATACAGATTCACTGACAGGGTGCAGCTTAGAAGCAGATGACATGATAGTAAGAAAGAGGCTGGACATCCTCAGTATCCAGGAAATAAGGTGGAAGGCCAGTGCAGCAAAGACACTTGGCTTAAGATCCAGAGACTACTACTCAGGGGGAGGACAAATGAGAAATGGTGTGCCAAATGCAGTGAGGAAGATATCAGAATTAATGACAGAGTCATGGCAATCAGACTCCACTGTAAGGATAGGGCACTATTCATAACCTCATACTATGCTGCACAGCAGGTTTGTGATAGCAATTAAAATATTGCATTCAGGTTGCTGTTACAGGACCTAGTAGATAAAGCATGATAACATGAGTTAGTGTTGATAATGAGGGACCTAAATACATATAGCAGGACAACAAGAAGAGGATATGAGGGCTGCCTAGATCCACATGTGTGGCCAACAGGAATAAGGAAGAAGAGGCCATTCTAGATTTCTTTCCTGACAAATGGCTTGATAGTGGTCACCAAGTGATTCAGCAAGAGAAAGAGCCACAAGATTACATACAAGAGTGGCCAGCATGCAGCTCAGGTAGACTTCCTCTTAGCAAGGAATGGTGATTAGGGTAGAATCAATGATTGCAAAGTTATTCCTCATGAAACAGTAAGCCCACAGCATAAACCACTGGTTGCCAAAACTGCCTGCAAGCAGTGGTCAGAGAAGGTTCTAAGGTCACCAGAGACTAGTCTGAAGAAGTGAAAGTTGACTTGAGAGAAATCACTAGTTAAAGGAAATACTCAAGGCTCTAGTACTTCAGACATAAGTAGAAATAAGTGGAGCTCAAAAAGGCAGGACCTCAAAATGGCATGTGTGAGGACTATAGAATAGACATGTGGCCTAGCAAGGCAGGGAAGTAATGTATAATCACCAACCATGGGATGGGTAAGGCCAATCTAACACCGTACAAGATAGGTTAATTCAAGCACCAAAAGGGAAATTGTCTAGGATTAAAATGGACTGCAAATGCAGCTAGCCTAGCACTTACTATCAACCTATAAGGAAAGTTGGTGGTGAAATCCAGAAATCCAGAAAGTCATCAAAACAAAGAAAGAGTGCAGGAAAAAGTGGGAGATAGAAAAGACAGGCCAGGCTAATAAGGAATACTATTCTGGTTATCAAAGAGGCAAACACAGCACTTGCAAAAGCAAATTACAAGGCATCAGAGGTACTCTACAGCTTCTGGAAAGTGACTCAGCAGAGGACACAAAGAACATCTATCAGGTTGCAAGGCAAACACAGAAAGTTAAAGAAAACAGCCATCAGGCAACCTTCATAAGGAATGCCAGCAACAACCTGCTCAACAGTCCACAGGACATCAAAGGCAGATAGAATGAGTACTTCCAGCAACTTCTGAATAAAGAAAACACCACATAATCTGTACTGCCCCAGACACAGCCTATGGTAAAAGAAGAAGAATAGGAGAAGCCCACCCTAGAAGAAGTAACAATAGCACTAAGGAAAATGAAGTCAGGGGAAAAGGAAGGCTCGGATGTGGTTTCAGCAGTTATGACCAAGATGTTGGATGAGTTAGGGGAGAAATGGCTCCAGAGGATACCCATAGCAGTATGGAGACAAAGGCATATCACAGATGACTGGAGAATAAGTATGCTAGTACCAATTGTACAAGAACAAAGGGGACATTCACAACTGTGGACTGTATAGCAAAATCAAACTTCCATCACACTGCATGAAAGTTCTAGATAAAAGAATATATAGAGTAATAGAAAGTAAGATAGGAAATGAACAGTTTGGATTCAGACCAGGATGCAGCACAACTGACCAAATGTTTGCAGTGATACAGATAGTGCAGAAGAATCTAGAGGTGAGTCCAACTGGGCATCCATAGACTTGAAGAAAGCATATGACAAGGTGCTAAAAAGCTGATTTGGATAGTCCTGCAATGATTCAAAGTCCCAGAAACACTGCTAGTATCTGAGGGCGCACATTGTGTTGTGGTTGGTGGGTGGTGTGTGGCAGAAGAATGTCAAAGAAGCTGACAGGTGATAAATACTGCATGGTACAGAATGCTGGGCAGTGAATGCAGAGCAGTTGAAGAATTTAGAGATGATGGAGATAAACCGCCTGAGACAGGTGGTAGGATGCACACTGTAGGACAATAGAAGAAATGAGGAGACCAGTGCAGAATCCCAAGTAGCTCCAGTTACAGAGAAGATAAAAAAACATATTACTGTGGTTCAGGCACATGTGCAGGAAAGCAGAAGACAATCTTTTGATGAAGATTTGGGACAGACAGGAAGAAGGCAAGAGGAAACAAGGGTGTCCAACAAAGAAATGGATGGATTGAGTGAGAGAAGCCCTGTGACAGTTAGGCTTGACTGTCAGAAAGGGAAAGTGATTGTGATATTTGATGTGACATCCCACACCAAATGTAGAAAATGGGAAAAGGGTGTTGATAGCGATGATGATGATGATAACTGATGATGTAATCAAACGTGAGTATATAGTGTGGTTTAGGATTTTATGGTTCATAGTCTGAAGAAGTCACCATGAAGAGCAAAGGTGAAGTGATTTTTTTTTTAATACAGTGTGCAGTTATTTTAGGTTAATAGATTCTTAGGTACTTACTAGGCTATTGATCTGTGAGGATCTTTTGCAGTCTAGCCATGCATTCTCACTTAGTTTCTAGCCTTAGCAGTTTAGTATTAAGGCTCCCGTATTTTGTAGAAGTCTTCTATAACCCCCTTTTGAGATAATCCTTTAGTACTGTGCGAGAAATCTTTGTATAGTAATTATGAACAATTTCTAATAAAAAGATAATCCTTGATTATGTTAATTTCAATTGACAGATTATCTCCACAAAATATCCATCAGCTAGCCTAAACCTATTTGGACTGACTCAACTCATTTCCTTCCCCACATGTTATAACAATACCAAAAACAGTGGCTCAGTTCTTGACCAGATATTGGTGTCGGGTTCCACTAAATACGTCACCAGTGGCACCCTCTCTGATTCCCTCAGTGATCACCTCCCTGTATATGCAAACAGATTCTGTTCCAGTTATGTCAAACAACATTTACTTAGTACCTCTCACAACCTCACTAATTTTAACCCTGATTCATTTAACAGAATTCTTAGCTCCTTTAACTGGTCTGCCCTGAAAAATATTCCACTTGATGAAGCTGTACACAAATTGAACTCACTTTTCCTGAAAACCCTTAATAGTCTTACTTCAAATAGAACAAAAAGAATAATGAATAATCATACACCTTGGTTATCCACTCAAAGCAAGCACCTAATATATGAGAGAGATAAGGCTTGGAAAGAATGATTAAATTATACATCTCCCCAAAGCCTACGACACTCTAAAGAACTACGTAACTGTACTAAAAGACAGATTATCACAGACAAGAAAATCTACTTCAGTAACCCTTTACTAAATCAGTATTACAACTCTAAAAAATGTTGGCCTTCTATAAATAATATACTCTGCCCTGGAACATCCACCACTCCTAATTCCCTAGATAACACCCCCTCCAAAATAGCTACTCAATTAAATACACATTTTAAAGAACGCATTAAAACCCTTACTAAAGATTTTCCAACCAACAATTCTGATATGCCCTGTCCTCAGACAGCAAACACCACTACTTCACTCTAAAACCCATCCCAGCCTCCTACATCAAATCATTGCTTCTTATACTGAAACCCTGTTCTCCTTCAGCTGATAATCTCCCATCAGTATACTTCAAGCTGGCTGCCAGTTCCATAGCCTCTAATGTGTCTCTTTTAATTATAGGTTCATAGGTAAGTACTAGGCTATCTGCCCATGGGCATTTATAAGCCTAGCCACAGAGTGATGGCTTTTGCCTCCCCATTAGATTAGTAACCTGGGCCTCTGTCAACAGGGCTCCTGAAGTGATCCCAGGGTAGAACTTATGATTACCCATCCACTCATCAAGATTTCTCTTGAAGAGGGTCAGAGAGGAGCTCTGTCGAATATGGATTGGGATTCTATTCCAGAGTGAGGGGAGTCACTGGGACAGGAATCTATCCCTCCAGCATGTCCTGTTTATTGTTGTACATAGGTTCAAGTCGCTAGAATGAGTGGTTCTGAGGGATCTTGTTTTTTTGAGGTGAAGCATGTCCATTAGTTCAGGGTTTGACATGGCCCTATAGGTCAGGCATAGGTCACCTCTGAGCAGACGGTAAGCGACTGAGAAGAGCTGGAGCTTTTTTAGTCATGCTTCACAGGGTAATTGTTTAAGGCCCTTAATCCTCTTAGTGAGGTACTTCTGTGGTCTTTCTAGTTGTTGCAGGTGTCTAGTGAGGTACATCCCAAATGGGGCATTGCACTCTATTATGGGCCTAATGAGTGAGGAGTAAAGGGGCACAGTCACCTTCTTGAATCTGGATGAGAAACCCTTTGTGATCAGGTGTGCCACATAGAAGGATTTCCTGACCGTTTTGGCTATGTGGTTATCAAAGGAGAGCATGCTATCTACTTGGGTAGGTCCCTAATTACTTCTTCTGTACTTAGTGGATTCCCATCTATGTGGTAGTTTGTAGGTACTTTGTTTTTCCCAAATGGGATTACTATGCATTTTTTGGCATTTAGCTTGAGGCCGTGACTTTGACACCAGGTGTTTGTCTCTGTGAGACCCTTTTGCAGGATGTCTGTGTCAGCTGGAGAGACAATTATTGCACCCAATTTACAGTCATCTGCAAACTTGGTTAGCCACAGTCCCTCCACCTTTGCCTGTACTTCGGAGAAATATATACCGAACAGGAGGGGTCCCAGGACTGAGCCCTGTGGGACTCCGCTTGTGACTGGTTTAGAGTCAGACATGGCGCCTGCCACTCTTACCATGTGGGTTCTGTCTGAGAGCCAATTGGCAACCCATCTCGTGACATGGGGGTTGATATTTAAGCTGGTGAGTTTGTCTATGATTCCTGAGTGTGGGATGGTGTCAAATGCCTTAGCAAGGTCCAGATATGCTGTGTGGACCACCTTCCCTTCATCTATGGCCTTGGTGACTGTTTTGAAGAAGTCGACTAAGTTCAGGAGGCAAGATCTGCCTTTAACAAAGCCAAACTGGGTGGGGTCCAGTGTCTGGAGGTTCCCAATGTCCCTGTTAATGAGCTACATGATAATGCATTCCATGGCTTTGCAGACCAAGCTAGTCAAGCTTATAAGGCGATAGTTCCCAGGGTCAGTTGTGGCACCACCTTTGTGGAGTGGTACAACTGTTGCTGTACACTATTCTTTGGGTACATAGCCTGTAGAGAGGCTGAGTTTGAATAGTGATTTGAGATGGGGGGTTAGTTCATTTTGAAGCTCGTGTAAGACACAACCTGGGATAGCATCTGGTCCCATTGATGCTGTGTTTTGGCCTTTGCAAGGGCTGTCTTTACTTGTGTGTCTGAGATATATGGAGCGCCACATTCTTCCGGGATGGGTGCTAGCCCCTTTGGTGGAGAGGGAGGGTGAAGTTTGCACTGAACTTGTCAGCCAGGATGTTGGCAGTGTCGGTTGGTTCAGTGTATTTATGGCCATTATGCACTAGCTCAGAGCATATCTGAGAGGTTTGCTCCTAGACTCTTGACTTAGTTAAAGAAGGCCTTGTGGTTATCCTTAGAGTCATTGGCTATTTTTCTTTCGAAGTTGGCCTTGGATGATTTATTGAGGGAGCACAATTTTTTACTGATGTTAATCAGAGATGCCTTCTTATTTTGGGATTTTGTTCTATCTTGCAGGAGTTTCCTCCTTCTGTTATAAAGTTTATTTATGGCCAGGATCCACCAGACTGGCTTCCTCTTTTTTGAGGAGTTGGTCTTGGTTTTACTTGGGATGGCTCGGTCCATGCATTCTTGAAGTTGTTCATAGAATGCACTTGTAAAGGATTCTGCCGATGGGTCATCATTTTCCATTTGATTGGGAGCTTTGAAACTTCCCACCTCAGTCTTGAGGAGTGTGAAGTTGGCTTTAGAGAAGTTTTTTACCTTGATTTCCTTGACGGGGGGGGGGGGGTTGGGATGTGGATGTCCAGTGTGATTAGTTTGTGATCTGATCTTACCAATGATGAGTTTACCTCAGGTGTGGAACATAGGTTCCCCATGTTGGTGATGACCAGGTCCAGTATGTTGTCACCTCTTGTAGGAGTGGTGACCAGCTGCTCAAGGGTGTTTGAGTTTATAAACTCAAGGAAGCATTGGGCTAGGGCGTTTGAGCTTGAGGAGTTTTCCCAGTCAATGTTTGGATAGTTGAAGTCACCCAGTAGCATGGTGTTGGGTAGAATCTTCATACTTTCTAATGTTCTCAGGAATGCTGCGTGAGGGTCCTGAGACAAGGTGGGAGATCTGTAGCAAGCTATAAATTGAACAGTCAATTTACCCACTGTCAATTGCACTTGGATGGTCTCAGATTCCGCGTGCTGTGCTACTAACCTGGAGGTGTGGGTGTTCTTGATGAATATGGACACAGCCCCTCCTTTTGTGTTCCGGTCCTGGTTTTGGGACCTAAAGGTATAACAGATCTATCAAGAAATTATAATTTCCTTCTCTACAGGAAAAATTCTTCATCATCCCTCTTCGAAGGTTCATAGGAGGTTACTAGGCTAGTGGCCCTAGGGCCTTTATAAGCCTAGCCATGTTATACCCTTGTTCCCTTATTGACCAAGTTGTATGGTCTATATTTGCAGTGCGAGTCTATGATCAGCTCCAACTGCCTTTATATAAGAGGGGCATAGATGACACCCCCGGGGTAAATTTATAATCTCCCATTCAGTCGTCTAAGTTACACTTAAATGGGGTAATTGAGGAGCTCTGTTTTTTGTGAACAAGGAGTTTGTACCAGAGGAGTGGCAATCTCTGGGAGACATATCTGTCTCTCCAGCATGTCCTGTTAGTGTCGCAGGCTAGGTTAAGATCCCTACAGTGAATGAATCTTGTTCCATTTGACTTGTGGATGTGCAGCATTTCCATTAGGGCAGGGTCCGAGACTGCTCTGTCAGCCAGGCACAAGTCACCTCTCAGCAGCCTATAAGATATAGAGTACAGTGAGAGGACCTTCATGTCTGTCCATGTAGGTCATGTGTTGAAGGCTCTGAATTTCCTTGGTGAGAAACCTCTAAGGTCTCTCCAGCTGCTGAAGGTGTCTGGTGAGGTGCACACAGAAGGGAGCATTGTACTCTATTTGTGGTCAGATAAGGGATGAGTACAGGGGAGTTATAACATCCTTAGCTCTGGATGAAATGACATTACTTATGAGATGTACAACGTAGAAGGCCTTTCTTACCACTGTGGACACATAGTGATCGAAGTCAAGGTTGCTGTCAACCTGTGTTCCCAAATTTCTCACCACAGGGTTTGAGCTAAGGGGGGGTACTGTTAATACTGTAATTTGCAGGGACTTCCCCTTTGCTGAAAGGGATTTTAGTTCGTTTAGCACATTTTAGTACGTTTAGTTTAAGCCCTTGGCTTTGGCACCAATCAATTGTCTCTGTAAGCCCTTTTTGTAATATGTCAACATTGCTGGGGACTCAGTGTTTGCACCCAGTTTGCAGTCATCGGCAAACTTGGTAAGCCACAGGCCATCTATTTGGTCTGCTGTTAGAAGTGGAATCCCCAACTTTTTCATTTTTGATATGTAGTGTATGAAAAATAAGCCATTTGATACCAAGGAGTTTTGAGCCTTTTTATGTGATTAAATTTGCTGTGGATAACTAAAAGATAAATGGAAGTCAAGATGAAGAAAAGTTTATCAAAATTGGGCATATTCTTTTACTAAAGAAACAGATTCTAGTTCTGGACATGATAACTCTACAAGTGGGAGCACACATTATGCATCTACTGCCTCTTTGAGGTCCATTGCTACAACTGATGTGGATGAAGTAATGGACAATATATAATCAGGAGTCTTAGTAATTCTAAATAGTCCTTTTGATAGTGTGATGAAGTTTAAAATTTGAGCAGTGAATTGTTCAACACAAGAAGACTTTTCATCTTTAGAAAATAACTTGCTAAAATTAAAACATTTGCAATAAGATATTTTATTTTTTCAGCAAAGCTTCAAGGATCAACCCAGGGGTGTAATAACAAAGATGAGGAATGATGATGATGATGATGATTATGACAGGGGTGGTAGTGATGATGAAAATGATAATGAAGCTAAGGATGATGGTGATGATGATGATGATTTTGACAGTTTTACTGATAAATGGAAAGCAATAAACCTTAAAACAG
The DNA here is from genome assembly GCF_019279795.1 of Protopterus annectens. Lineage (NCBI taxonomy): Eukaryota > Metazoa > Chordata > Ceratodontiformes > Protopteridae > Protopterus > Protopterus annectens. The sequence goes on along the minus strand of NC_056745.1, from coordinate 677,531,189 downwards.
GTTTAACATATTTAGAAATGTTTATTTTTTTTCAATAAGAATGAGATTTAATGTATCCATTCACTGGTTCACAGACTGTACAATAATTAAAAAGCTCGTACAACTACAAATAATTCTGGCACAAAAATGCAGCAGATTCAGGAGAAAATATTGAAATAAAATGAAGTTCAGTGTACCAGAAAACATAAGCAATATGAAAGTGATTGTATATGGGGAAATGTGTATGGCTAATAAAGTAGATGACACATATACATGAAAAGCAGGAGACAGATGTCATCTCTGAATAGGTCACTCCTAACAACAGAACATTTTAACCCTTGGGTGAAAGGCACAGCTAAGGAGATCATGGAAGATTATGGAGCAAAAGCAACAATGTAATGGCAGGCTTTTTATCATCAGAAAGACCAGCAGTTCCAACACAGGAATCAACTTTCCAGGGGGAATGAACAAATGATACAGGTGTTTCAACCAGAGGAGAATAGAAGAGTTTGGTCAGCCACCTAAGTCACAACAATGTTACCAATGCAGTAATTATAGGAAGAAATGATGAAACAACAAAAGCTTGTATGAAAGAGATACGTGATTTGTTAACTCCACCATCACAGACTGCTTATTAAACCTTGCAGTATCAGGAAATGCTGGCATTAAAGATTCTGGATTTAAATAACAGCATTAAATGTTTGAAAACTGATAAAGGAGTGAAAATTGTACTAATGGACAAAGACACTTATTTGAAAATGTTAGAATTGTTTTTTAATAGTAAATGATTACTCCAAAGTCATGCTACTTGATGTTAAGATGGCCTTTAGATGTATTGATTCCATGACTGATGAATGGCTGTTGAATGGCCTGCTGGATTTTTCTACATGTAAAGTCTTTTTGATCTACCCAATATCCATAAAAATTAGCAGACACTCCTTTAATACCTATTGAGGCTAGTAAGGGAAGTACAACTGAGGTCTTAGCAATTTATATTGAAAGTAATAAAGAAAATAGTTAAGTATGGCTCTTCTTTTTTAAGTGACTCTTTTGGTTTTATCCATCAGATTCAGGATCCAGAGTCCTGTAGATGATATACTGATTACATTAGACATTAGGTCACTATTTTCAGTAATACCAAGTGCAGAGGAGTAGAGTCCACAGCTAATATGTTGTGTTTGAACACACACAATTTTCTCCCTCAAAAATGTGTTTACTAACATAAATGGTAGATGTTTGTATTTTATTTATTTATTTACTACATTTGTTAACTGGGTAGTGTCCAACTGGGCAAGTAGCCCGTTTTCAGGGGAGACCCGGGGAGAAAAGCTCCAGCAATTACTTATCATAAAGACAATGTAATACAGAAATGAATGATTTAAAAAATACATTGAAATTTGATAGGAATGTAAGGTTGCGCAGTTAGTTTAGTTTAATTAGAATAAGTAACAACAGGTAGTCAGATTAACCTGGGGCTGTACAGGAGCATAGCCACTGTTTAGAAAAATGCTCTTTTAGTAGTTTGAACTTGTGACTGTCTGAATTTTTTAGGATGTGTTAGGTAAGAGAATTCCTGGTTTTAGCTATTTTATGTGAGTAGAGGGAATCACCATAGTACTTGTGAGATTTAGTAACTTTTAGAATGAATTTGTCATATGATCTGAGGGACCTTGGATTACTGTTTAGTTGGAGTAGGTCAATGAGACCAGGGCAGTTGTTGGGTTTGTAGATTATGCTGTGGGCAGTAGGGCATGACAATGACGAGATTTGTGGGGTAGATTAACGGCAAACTTGGCTATTTTGTTATAGCAGGTTTTTGGATTGTGTCAAATAAATTGTTAAAATCAGACTGTAAAAATCATTAGGCTTTTCAAAATTACAGTCAATAACACAGGATGCTCAGGTTCAAACAATGTTTCTTTACTAATGTACATTAGGAGGCAAAAAACTATACAAAAACAAGTACAGAGTTTTGACTGGTTCTATACAGGAAATACCCTCAATTATATACCATTTGCAATCAGCTTTTGCCCACCTTACTGACGTGGTCAGTCACAGGGCATTTGCATCACTATAGTCCATAATACTTCATTCATAAGAAGATGCTTAGGTAATGTTTTTAAAAACTTTCCCATGAGAATAACAAAGCCTTGCGAGGCACCTGGTCCATTACAATGTCTTCCTGTAGATGTTACTTTTTTCAAGGTTCTTAGATTAGTTCGCACAATGGTCAGTTCATTTCTTAATACGTTCCTTTGTCTCTCTGGTTAGCAGCTGCACACTATCTCTGATAGTGTTCACAAGGCCATCCTTCTCGGTGGAAGGAAGAAAGATATACATGCATACATATTTATTTCTCTCTAACCCAGCAGATAATAACTGCTGAAAGACATAAGCTTGCTGAGCTGGCTACTGCCAGGGTCAGAGGTTAACCACACTGCAGCTAAGTTTCAAGCAATTATATGTAAGATCATTTCTACTGCCATATTGTTAAATAGAATCAAATGCATTACATATTATACTGTTTCTAAACTTTGCACTACATATATGTTTAAGTACATATTCTTCTAACAGTTTATATATGTTTAAGTACATATTTTTCTAGCATTCTGTATATGTTTAAGTACATATTCTTCTAACATTCTATATATGTTTAAGTACATATTTTTCTAACATTCTCCCTCCTATTAATGCTTTTTATTCTATTCAGAAACATAAACAACATTATTTCATTCCCTAGTCTCTTCCTCTCTGGAACTTTCAACTAGGCAAGTCATTTGTTTTATATTTCAGAAAGAATTTCATTTGGTATCAACAGATTCAACTCCGGGTCTTGATACATAGTCTCGGTTACAGATACATCAACAAAGTCCCTAACTAATCTTTGATTAATCTTTTCATGCAGGGAATTCCACAGTAAACACATGCTCCTATTAGGAGTATACCCACACAAATAGCAATTAAAATGTTTAATAGGATGGAACCCCACCCCCCAAGCAGATTTTGGAAAAAGTCCGTCAGTGGGTTTGGGCCTGGTTTAGTCATTGCTGATACTTGCTGAATTACCTCTAGGTGCTTATTTGTCTCGTGACGATTCTCAGGGATAAAAGCACAGCATTCTTCTTCGTGTACCACCTCTTGCCGCTAGGGTGAAGTAAAGAGCCATTCGATTTTGTAGCACAACAGTTCTCATTGCATTCAGTTCATCAGTCACCAATTCTAGGGCGGAAAAAGTTGCATTACTCATTACTTCGAGAAATCTTGACAGCTTTCTCAGCTCTCAGATCGATTTGACTGCTCCATAGGCTGGTAGTATTCCTGCCCAGGATATAACACTGTTGCCCAAGTCCATATGAGTCAATTTATTTTTGTCTTTTACTGAATTATGGTCTTTCCAACCAGCTTCAATTCTTCCCAACTGGATTCACAGGTTTCTTAACTGGACCTTCAGATTTTTCGAGCTGTTTCCCTTACATTTCGTATCTTACCCAAAGGTAATTCTGCAGTATGTCTTATTGCTGGAACCAGATAACCCAAAAACAACTGCGGACCAATTCTCAGGTAACCATTCATATGCCTTTTTCCCACAAATAAAATCATTACTTTGGTACTAATACGTGTTATCCCTGCATGAAACATTTTCCTATCTTTAATAGACAATTGTTTAGTTAAGACTGGATTGTCACGTACTGCATTTAATGTAGTTTTCATTGAACTCAGATATGAATCATAGTTAGTATTACAAACAGTACTCCCACTTCTGACTTTAATGTAACATTTATAAGACATTGTTATATTACAATTACTCCAGCCCACCTGGAGGGTATCACTTTTGTAGAAACATACAACTCCTTTTTGTGTGACAGGTAAAAATAAAGCTATTTTGTCCTGTGATCTCACAGTTCCTGTATCAAAACAAATTTTCCCAAGTCTCATTTATCCCCAGAGGGACAGCGGACATTAACAGTCTTTTATATGCTGTTGGTATAGCTGTACAAACCCAGCAATTTGAAATGTTCATAGTCTCTGCATACACACGTTTCATGGCCAGGTATGTGTTAAAGTTTGGATGCCAGTCTATAAACAGTTCATCACGTCTTCTCACTTTCACTTTCGTGTGGTTGAGTGCAGGAAAAAACCACAATAAGAGAAAAATTGTCACACTTATAGTCAACAAATGCACAGCCAACAAAATAATTATGCAATAGTTCTGGGGTTGCTCTGCTTTTCTATTTGCTTTACTCTTGGCCATTTTGCCCTTGTGTATCAAATTGAAAGTTCTTTGTTCTTGTTCTGTCTTTCATCTGAAAAAGAGTTAAACTGCAAAACAGATTTACTCATTAACAGTTTCTTTATATAATTAGCTAATGAACTGTCAGCCTCCTGCTCTGCAGGCATGAGAGCTTTCCACTGAGGCACATAATATGCCCTTCCAAATACTACTTCAAAGGGGTCAAACCCTTTACATTTGGAACTGTTCTCATGCTCAGCAATGCTAGAGGTAAACAGCAAATCCAATTCTTCTGAGTCTCACTCATCAACTTCCTTAACTTGTTTTTCAAAATCCCATTGTACCTCTCCACCAGTCCTGCTGACTGTGGGTGGTAAGCACAGTGATTCCTCAAGGAAATCCCAAAAAATCTCCCAAGTTGCTGAATTGTCTGATTGACAAAATGTGTCCCATTGTCACTATAGATTCTTTCCGGTATGCCAAATCTAGGAATTATTTTCTTTACTAGGGCCTTTGCCACTGTTGCTGCATCCGGATTCCTGGTTGGAAAAGCTTCTACCCATTTTGAAAACATATCTATGATCACTAAACAGTATTTCTTTCCTTCACATTTATTCAACTCTATGAAGTCCATACAAATAGTATGGAACGGATATGGTGGTGTAGGAAACTCCTTGCTTGTTTTAAATGCTCCTTGTGCATGGTGCTTGTTACAAGTATGACAAGCTGCACAAAATTTTATTGTATAATTTATGTATCCATATGTTTGGAATATTCTATTTACTAACTGTACCATCCCCCCTGTTGTGACCTGTCTCTGCCTATGGCTCAACAAAGCTGCATATCTAAATAAATTAGACGGCAATATTGTTTTTTCCTTTGGAAATGTACAGTCCATTCTCAAAAATTGCACCTTGTTTTACCCATTTTTGTTTTTCTGCTTTTGTAGTAAGCATTTGCATTGTTTTTAACATGTCTAAATCTAAAATCTCAAAGGGTTGTAATTCCTCATTTAAAAATAAAGTTTCTGAGTCTGAGGCTGCTTGCTTTGCAGCTGCATCAGCTCGTGCATTACCTTTTGAAATCTTATCCTGTTGTTTTGTATGAGCTACACATTTACAAATAGCTACTTTGGTAGGCAACTGAATAGATTCTAATAGCTCCAAAATAAATTGCGCATGATTAATAGGTTTTCCACTGGATGTAATCATTCCTCTATTTTCTTCATTGTTGTGCAAACACATGCACTGTAGAAAAAGCATACTGACTATCAGTATATATGTTTACTTTCTTGCCTTCTACTAAAGTACATGCTCCTGTCAAAGCTACCAGTTCTGCTACTTGAGCATACAAGTTGTGTGGTAAAGTTTGTGCTTCTAAAATTTCAGTGTCTGTAACTACTGCATACCCCACCAGATTCTTCCCTGTAGGACCCCTTCTGCATGAGCCATCCACGTAATATGTCACCTCAGCATCATTCAAGGGCATTAATTGTCATATGAGGTTGGCTCAGCAGTATAGTTATACATGAAAGATGTCTAGCAGGAGAAAGGTATGCAACTTTTTCTTGTAGCAGAATTATTGCAACTGCATGAGGCATTCTCAATGTGAGAGGGTGGAATAACACCACTGAGGCTGAAGCCTGCACTGCCATTGTTGCTGCAACTACTGCTTGTACACAGTGAGGCAAAGATTGCACCACTGGGTCTAACTGTGATGAATAGTAAGCTATGGGGCATTGCTTATCCCCATGCTGTTGCTTTAATACTGATGTCATGTACCCTTGCTTACAATTTACGGTCTGAAAGAACCGTTTGTGATAATTTGGAAGTCCTAAAACTAATGAAGAAGCTATTAACTGCTTCAACCTGCAGAAAGCCATTTCTGCTTCTGTTCTCCATTGTAAAATAATTTGGTACCCAGCTCCAACAAAAATTAGTTGTACCTAAGAAAGACATTATTTCTTTCTTAGTTGTTGGTTTGGGTGCTTGCAAAATTGCTGTTTTTTTTCCTCTCTTTTTTCCTTTATCTAGTATTCTACCTTTATTGGATATCACATATCCCAGGTATCTAACCTGTTTTTTCCAAAGTTGTAACTTACTTTTGTTTACTTTGTGTCCTTGTATTACTAAAAATTTTAATAATGCTACTGTATCCACCCTGCACTGCTGCTGGGTGCTGCTAGCAAGATGCCATCTACATAAAGTAGACTTTGACTACCTCCCGGTGGGGTAAACCCTGCCAGGTTGCTAGCCATTTTTTGTGCAAATATTAGTGGGCTCTCACAATATCCCTGTGGTAGTCAAGTATATGTATACCTTTTACCCTGAAATGTAAATGCAAACCAATACTGACTATCAGGATGTATAGGTATTGAAAAGAAAACATTGCTTATATCTACCACGGTAAAATACTTCTGTTGTGACTTTAAATCATTCAACAAGGTATGTGGGTCTGGCACCGTAGGTGCTCTAGGTATTACTGCATCATTTACAGCTTGTAAATTTTGTACCATCCACCATTCCCCGTTTGCTTTTTTAACAGAAAATAGGGGTGTATCACATGGTGAATCAGGAGATTCTACCGGTACTCCTTTTTTGAGTAATGCTGCTATTATAGGCTTAATTCCTACTTCTGCATCCTTTCTCAAAAGGTATTGTCTTTTCTGTGGTCTAAAAGCTGACTTTGGGGTAATTGTAACTGGTCCTGTTGTTTGAATAAGCCCTACATCTAACTTGCCTGTTGACCACAGAGTTGTTGGAATTTTACACAAGGCCTCTTCTTTTCCTTTTAATAAAAATGCTAATCAGCTGTCCTCACTAGATTACAAGTGTACAGCTGTATGTGTCTGTGTCAACCAATTCAGTTTTTGTTTTTGTATCCCTTGTCCTGACATTTCTAAATCAGTCTGTTTTCCCATTTTGTTACCTTTTTTTCTAAGTCTGCCCATTTAACACTTTTGTTTCTTGTCAAACTGACATGTGGCAGTCTATTGGACTTATACAATTTCATGAATTCCTGAGGTAATGAACAGCTTACTACACTGTTTCCCTCAGTTTCCCAACATAAAGTTCGTAATATTAATCTGTCAGCAGGATTTTTTTTTGAACAATTCTTGCTCATATTTCTTATCAGGTCCTGGTGTGCTACAGTAGTATAGAGTACAATGTAACAAATGCTGCTGATCCGTGTCAAGGGAGGGTATCTTACTGATGGCTACGTTTATCAGTTCTTTGGTTACTGCCCCTGGACCAGTCATAACTAGGTCCTGGCTGTACCAATAATAGGCTTCACCCTCTGATCACACCACAAAAGCATCCATTTGTCTTTGTGCTTCCATACCCTGCATGGTAGGAACTACTGCTATGCCAAATATCTGCATAAGATCTCTTTCCAGTAAGTTTACTGGACATTTTGCAGAAACTACAATTTTACTTTTCTGAGTCATACCTGAAGCAGGGTCAGTTATTGCTATATTATGGGAGAGTGGTTCCCTGTATAGCTGTCCATTTGCTGCTTTTACTGATATATAATCAGGTGATTCAGAATGTTCTGGTAACTTGGAGGGGTGTATCAAAGTCCGTGACGCTCCTGAGTCACACAGGAATTTGACTTCCCTTCCCTCCACCAGAAGTGTCACTTCTGGTTTTGTATCTGCTAGGTAGAGCTCCAGGCTCAACAATGCTAAATCTAAAATTTCATTTCCATTTTTATCCTCTACATCTGTTTGTACTTCCTTTATTCCCTCTACTACATTCACATTTTATTTTTGTTTATTAACCTTTCCTGATGATTTTTGGTTGTTATCACTATCATATAGTCAGTCCTCATCTCCTTTATCTTCTATCATTACTTTCTTATTTTGTTTACAGTCCCTAGCTAGATGCCCTTTTTACCTGACTGTAATACAAATACTTCAGCTCCGTCTTCAGCACTGAAGACTTGTGCCCTTTTTTTTCTTTTTACTATTAAAGTGTCTTTCAGCATGTCTAGCATACTCAAGTAAGGCTTGCAGCCTGCTTGTTTAGTGATCTATCATATGCTTTGTAATAAAGCTACTGATAGAGGCAATGCAACCTTTTAAAAATGTATTTTTTTTTTAATTGTTGTTTAAAGCATTCTAATAATCTAGCATAATATCCATCTATTGTCTCATTTTCCTGTTGTATGCATTAATTAATGCAAGTTCAGTCTGCTTTAAGTTTTCATTTCTCAGAGATTCTGTCTGTCAGACCTTTCACTATGTTGTCTAAAAATGTTTTTGAATTTCTAAGCTTCTGTTTTTCTACAATTTGCTTCCTCAATCCACCTGTGTGCTTGAGGTATGCCTAGTTGGTGCTGCTTTTTTGCCTGACCTCCTGCATCAGATTTAAGCTGTTTAAGGAGTTTAACTAGTGAAAGTTTATCTAGTTTACCATCAAATTCATATTTGTTAACACATTTTGCAAAATATCTCACATTATCTGCTTGCTGCAATTGCATATACTTCACATTATCCATTAGGGGCGGATCTCGTGATCTCTCAGTGCACTGATTTCCCATGTCTTAAAAAAGACTGTTACATAACCCTTCTCTTGTACCACGTGGTATCTTCTTCCCTGTATCCACATGACTGTTTACTTTGCTTTGTTTTTTTTTTCCCTGATCTATGACCAAACGTACAGTACTTCAATACATTCTCGTCCTGCTATCACAAATCTCAATAACAGTACAGTGTAACCTGGTCCCTGATCTAAAACAAAGACAAAGAGGGAAATTCTTCTTACCTGAGCCTCCCGTTTATGACTGCATATTTTTCTTCTTGGGGTCCAGTCTTCCGCTCTTCAGCCACAGATCAGAAAGTGAACAGCCTCTTTACACACAACAATTCAGTCGGAGGTCTTTTCACTTTAAGAAGAACCATTTTGGCAGCTTCTCCTGCGCAGATTTATTACCACCCATGCACTCTGACCTGCAGCTTACCAAGGGAATTCCGGCTTAAGAAGGACCAAAATGTCAAATAAATTGTTAAAATCAGACTGTAAAAATCATTAGGCTTTTCAAAATGACAGTCAATAACACAGGATGCTCAGGTTCAAACAATGTTTCTTTACTAATGTACATTAGGAGGCAAAAAACTATACAAAAACAAGTATAGAGTTTTGACTGGTTCTATACAGGAAATACCCTCAATTATATACCATTTGCAATCAGCTTTTGCCCACCTTACTGACGTGGTCAGTCACAGGGCATTTACATCATTATAGTCCATAATACTTCATTCATAAGAAGATGCTTAGGTAATGTTTTTAAAAACTTTCCCATGAGAATAACACAGCCTTGCGAGGCACCTGGTCCATTACAATGTCTTCCTGTAGATGTTACTTTTTTCAAGGTTCTTAGATTAGTTCGCACAATGGTCAGTTCATTTCTTAATACGTTCCTTTGTCTCTCTGGTTAGCAGCTGCACACTATCTCTGATAGTGTTCACAAGGCCATCCTTCTCGGTGGAAGGATGAAAGATATACATGCATACATATTTATTTCTCTCTAACCCAGCAGATAATAACTGCTGAAAGACATAAGCTTGCTGAGCTGGCTACTGCCAGGGTCAGAGGTTAACCACACTGCAGCTAAGTTTCAAGCAATTATATGCAAGATCATTTCTACTGCCATATTGTTAAATAGAATCAAATGCATTACATATTATACTGTTTCTAAACTTTGCACTACATATATGTTTAAGTACATATTCTTCTAACAGTTTATATATGTTTAAGTACATATTTTTCTAGCATTCTGTATATGTTTAAGTACATATTTTTCTAACAATTGTGTAAGTCAATTTTACATGGATTAGTAAGGAATTGGAAGTAGGAAAGCAGGGTAGAGAGTAGGTGGGATCTGGCTGTGGCTAATCTGATGTCATTGGTTAGGAATGGTTTTGCTCTGCAGAGTGTGCCACATTTAGAGTGAACTTTTGTAATTGTAAGGGACATCTGTTTGTCGAATTTTTAGGCAATCATCTATTGCTACATATAGAAGTTTAGTTTGACTGACTGGTTCTATTTTATTGTCATTTGTGGAGTAGATAAACAGAGTATGTTATTTTTAGTTTTGTTGTTACCAAAACCCATCAGTTTAGTTTTGTTTGGGTTGAGTATTAGTTTGTGGTTGGAAAGATAGTGTTCTATGTCTTGGAGAGACTTTTGTGTCTTATCTTCAAGTTCCTGAAATATGGCAATAGAGCAGATTAGAGAGGTGTCACTGGCATATTGAGTGATGGAAGCTAGTTGAGTGGCAACAGTGATGTTGTTGGTAAATATGATGAAGATCAGAGGTCCAAGTATGGGAGCTTGGGCTACTCCAACTGAGACTGGTAGCAGGGGGGTGGGGGGTGTTTGTTTTTCCATTTGGTAGCCTAATGTCTGTTAGAAAGGTAGCTGTGAAACCAGGTCAGGGATGTAGCACTGGGGTTGTACTCAGCTAGCATGTTGAAAATAATTTGGTAGGATACCATAGTGAAAGATTTGTACATGTCAAGGAAGAGTGATGTGACTAGTTGGCCTTTATTTTTAAGGAGGTTAACTGTGTTAGTGAACCTTAAGAGAGCGGTATTAGTACTGTGCTTGGGGTGGAAGCCATGTTGTGAGTTGGATAGTAGATTGTTCTTAAGTTAAGTGGTCAAGACGTTGCTGATGGATGCATTTTTCTAGGATTTTGGCTAGGTGAGAGAGAATGGCAATAGGTCAGTAATTAGTGAAGTCTGTGGAGTGGCCACCCTTGCAAGGGGATGATATGTGATATTGTCCTGAGAAGAGGAACATACTGTTCAGTGAAAGAGTAGTTGATTAGGATAGATACTGAATAGGAGATAGTGTTGGTAGCTAGTTTTACAAATTCTTTGGGGAGGTGATCAGAAGCAAGAGAACTAGGTTTTAATTTTGTAAGGAGCTTTTTTATGTAGCTGGTTTGAATGGGCTTGATATGGAATGAATTAGGGTTGGAAGCAGTTGAGGTGAGCACTGTTAAGGATGTACTGGAACTGTTGCTTATGAGTGTGGTTATTGCATTTACAAAATGAGTATTAAATTGTGTTGCTAAACATTCAGAGGTATTGCTAGTTGAAGGTGCTGGGATTGAGGGATTTCCTGGAATTTATAAACTCAAATGCTATGGAACAACTAGTCACCACTCCCACAAGAGGGGAAAACATACTTGACCTGATCATTACCAACATGGGGACTCTATGCTCCATACCAGAAGTATACACCTGACTGGTAAGATCAGACCATAAATTAATCTCACTGGATATCCACAACCCAACCCCACCCCCAGCCCAGAAAACCACAGTGAAAAACTTCTCAAAAGTGAACTTCACACTTCTCAAAACTGAAGTGGAATCCTTCAAGTTCCCCGGGCCAGTGGAAACTACGGCCCAAACTGCAGAATCCTATATAAATGCATTCTATGGACACCTCCAGGAATGCATGGATCATGCTATCCCAAACAAAACCAAGACTCAATCATCCAAAGGCAGGCGTCCAGTCTGGTGGAGCCCAGCTATAAATAAGCTGTACAACAGAAGGAGGAAGCTACTACATGATAGAGCAAAATCCCTAAAAGGGAAGGCATCTCTGATCAGTACTAGCAAAAAACTACGATCCCTCATAAAATCCTCCAAGGCCAGCTTTGAGAGAAAAATTGCACAGGACACTAAAGATAATCACAAGGCTTTTTTTAGCTATGTAAGGAACCTGGGATGCAACTCCCAGATATGCTAGGAGTTGATCCAAAATAACAAAAAGTACACTGAACCCACAGACATTGCCACCATCCTGGCAGACAGGTCTAGTGCAAACTCCCCCGCCCCCCCCCCAAAGGAGCAAATATCTATCCCAGCAGAGTGCTGCCTCCGTAACATCTCAAATGCTCAGGTGAAAGCCGCCCTCTCCAAATTAATAAACACTGCTTCAATGGGACCAGACGGTGTCCCGGGTTGCGTCCTACATGAACTCCAAGAAGAACTAAACCCTCACGTAAAACTGCTGTACAATCTCAGCCTTACTACAGGATATGTACCCAAAGAATGGCATACAGCAGCAGTGGTCCCACTCCACAAAGGTGGTGCCTCTACGGACCCTGGAAACTATCGCCCCCATAAGCCTGACTAGCCTAGTCTACAATGGAGAGGATCATCATGGAACTCATAAACAAAGACATTGGGGACCTACAGACACTAGATCCTACCCAATTCGGCTTTGTCAAGGGCAGATCCTGCCTCTTGAACCTGGTCGACTTCTTTGAAACAGTCACCAAGGCCATAGATGAAGGGAAGGTAGTCCACACAGCCTACCTGGACCTCGCAAAAGCATTTGACACAATACCCCACTCGGGCATCATAGATAAGCTATCCAGCTTAAATATAAACCCCTATGTCACAAGATGGGTTGCAAACTGGCTCAAAGACAGAACCCACAGAGTCAGAATTGCTGGAGCCATGTCAGACTCGAAACCAGTTACAAGTTGTGTCCCACAAGGCTCAGTCCTAGGACCACTCTTGTTCGGTATATATTTTTCCAAGGTACAGGCTAACACGGGAGGACTGTGGCTGACCAAGTTCGCAGATGACTGCAAACTGGGTACCATAATTGACTCTCCAGCTGACATGAGCATCCTTCAAAAAAGTCTCACAGAGATGGATAACTGGTGCCAGAGCCATGGCCTAAAGCTAAATGCCAAAAAGTGTATAGTCATACCCTTTGGCAAAAACAAAGTGCCAACAAATTATCACACAATTAGTAACCCATTAAGTACAGAGGAAGTAATTGGGGACCTGGGGACCCAAATTGATAGTAATCTCTTCTTCGACAACCACATTGCCAAAGTGGTTAGAAAGACCTTCTATATAACCCATCTTATCATGAAAGGATTCACATCTAGATCAAGGGAGGTCATCGTGCCCCTTTATTCATCCCTCATCAGGCCCATAATAGAATACAATGCCCCATTTGGGATGTACCTTACCAGACATCTGCAGCAACTAGAAAGACCTCAAAAGTACCTCACAAAGAGGATCAAGGGTCTCAAACAGATGCCATATGCTGCTCGTTTAAAGAAACTCCAGGTCTACTCAGTTGCATACCGCCTGCTTCGAGGAGATCTATGCCTGACATATAAAGCTATGTCCAACCCAGAATTGATGGACATGCTCCACCTCAGAAAATCCAAATCCCTTAGAGCCACACGCTCAAGGGACTTGAACCTCAGCACAGAAATAAATAGGACATGCTGGAGGGACAGATTCATAACCCAGAGGCTCCCTTCACTCTGGAATAGAATCCCAGTCCCTGTTAGGCAGAGCCCCTCACTGACTCTCTTCAAGAGGAGTCTTGACAAGTGGATGGGGGATCGTAGGTTTACCCCGGGGATTACTTCCGTGTCGCTACTAGATAGAGGCACAGTAAACTAACCTTAGAAAGGGCACAGTAAAAGGATGGCGAAAGCCAAACACACTCAGGCTAGGCTTATAAATGCCTCAGGGCAGATAGCCTAGTATCAACCTATGAACCTATGGATTTAGGAGTTTATTAATACAGTGCCAACATTTTTGGGGGTTGTTCTAGTATTTTTCCTGGCACGATTGAAAGTATATTTTTTTGTCATGTTTTATTTGTTTTTTAGCCTTGCTTCTTAGTTTCTGGTAGGATGAGTATCATTCTTTGCTTTTGGTAGTTTGATAGTATGACCAGGTTCTGTCCCTTCTTTGAGTAGTGACTTAGTGGCTTTTGTTAGCCAATGTAGTTGTTTGGCTTTTGTGCATATTTTTCTTATGGGAGCTATGTGATTTAATATGTTAAGGAATGTTTTGTTACAGTACTGAACAGCAAGATCTAACTGGAGGTGCTTTAATTGTGACCAGTCACACTGTTGTAGCATAGAATTGAATGTAGATGAGGAGAAGTCTTTTTTTGCTGTGGATGTTATTAAATAAGATGCTGTTTGGTGTGTGAACTTGTTTTCTGAGAAGAAAGGCTGGGGAATGTTCACTATGTGAGTCAGGAAAGCAGCCTGCCTTGTAACGTAGGTTGGGTTTATTAGTTAGTATCCAGTCTAATATTGATTGTTTTCTGGTATGTTTATCAATGTGAGTAGGGGAATTAATAATTTGAGAGTAATTGTAAAGGTTAATGAAGTTGGAAGGGTTATCAGAGGAGCATGTAAACTAGTCAAGGTTAAAATTGCCCACGAGTATACTTTCCTGGTGAAGTTTAAAGATGCCCAGTGGAGGAGGTTTTCTATAATGGGTACGTTTTGGCCGGGAGGTAGATAGGTAGTAATTATTATTGTTTTTTTGGGGACTTATTTCTAGGTGTGCAGTTAATATTTTGCAATAGGGGAGGTGGGGGGGGGGCAATTTAGTAGAGTCAGTTTGAGGAAGTCCTTAAACATGATTGCAATGCCACCACCTAGTTTATTTATCCTGTCACGTCTAAAGATGCTATAACCCTTAATGATAATTTCATTGTCTTTTATGTGGGGTTTTAACCAGGTCTCGGTTATGACTGCTATATCTGGTGAGTAGAAGGCCAGCCTTGTGTGGAATTCAGTTACTTTGTTATTAATGCTTCTGATGTTGAAGTTAGTGATGAGAAGGTGAGCATTGGTCTTTTTGAGAAATGCAGGGTTAAGAAGTGGATTTAAGAGGGGTTGAGTTACTGAGTTTGGAGAGGTGGAGGGAATAGCATTTGCACTGGGGATGGGGTGAATATCGGCCTGAAGCTTGATTTGTGTTAGTGAATGCAGAGGTATGAATCTGAATTTGGATATGTGTTTGTCGTGTTTATAAGGCAAAAACAGATAGGAGTGAGAGTGTGCATATTTGAAAGAGTAGTATAATGTGTTGGTGGTATTAAAG
This sequence comes from Protopterus annectens, assembly GCF_019279795.1. NCBI lineage: Eukaryota > Metazoa > Chordata > Ceratodontiformes > Protopteridae > Protopterus > Protopterus annectens. The sequence goes on along the minus strand of NC_056745.1, from coordinate 677,516,082 downwards.
AGTTGAGGAGAAATTAGATAGTTTATGCTAGGGAGGGTTGGGGAGTAGTGATTTTTGACTTGGTAAGTGTGGCAGGAAGTAGTGTGGTGGCCAGTGTACAGCAGGAAAATTAATACAAGTGACATAGTAACTGATTTTGTGGATAGCATGGTTGAGTGGATTATAGGTAGGATTAATGGAGCTACTAAAAGAAACACTGGATAATGGGTAGAATTAGAAAAAAAATTAAAATGCTGTATATGGTTTAATAGGTAGAATTAAACATAAGCATTATGTGGGTGTTAGAGTATGAGTTATGATTATATGAAAGTGATGGAAGTAACAGTGTTGAAGTTGGGGAATTGTGTTTGAATGATGGCAGTGAATAAGGAGAGAAGATGGATGACGGTAGTAGTAAGAGGAGGGGTTTGGGTATCTGGTGGGATATGGGTGTGGGTAGTGGTGTAGGGGATAGAGGGGATTGTGAGTGGATTGTAATAGTGTGATGGGTTGGGGTTTAGTGTGACTGGATGGTAGTGGGGGTGAGGAAGTACTGAAGGCAGGTGGGATATGGGTATAGATAGAGCTGTGTGGCAAGTGGAGATTGGCTGAGGTACTGTTGGGGTGTGGTTACTATAAGTATAACTGTAATGAAAGTGGTGGTGGGTGGGAATGTGGTAGGTTAGAGGAGCAGAGTGGTATTAAGGTTATGATTTTGTTTGTTTTGAAGGGAAATTTAATCAAAATTCAAGATGTCACCTTGTATAAAAACTGGAAGTAAACTGCTTATGAGCATTTATAAACATATCAGTAGCAAGTAACAGCTAATTAAATATTAGAAGTATGCATCCAGGTTGGCCAAAAGCAAATATACTGAAAGGACAGATAGTTAGATTGAACAGATTAAATGAGTTTTAAAAATTAGTTTTTATACATAGATATATTAAGCCTATACTAGAAAATGAAACTGAAACTCTTATGAAAAGCAGGATACATATATATATATATATATATATATATATATATATATATATATATACTTATATAAAATGTGAAATGTATTGCATCTACCTGTTTATCTACTTGCAGCACAAAAATGATCTAGCACTCCAATATTCCAATATAATAAATAGTTTATATATATATATATATATATATATATATATATATATATATATATATATATATATATATATATATATATATATATATATATATATATATATATATGTGTGTGTGTGTGTGTGTGTGTGTGTATATATATATATATATATATATATATATATATATATATATATATATATATATATATATATATATATATATATATATATATATATATATATAGCTCTCTCTCTCTCTCTCTCTCTCTATATATATATATATATATATATATATATATATATCATAGGAAGTTACTAGGCTATTGGCCCTGAGGCCCTTATAAGCCTAGCCAAGAGTTTAGTCCATGTATCAACAAATCAGCACCCGATGCCCCTGTCCAGCAGGTTTACAGGTGGAATCCCAGGAATGTATTTTCTATTTCCCATCCAGTTATCCAGGTTGCACTTAAAAAGGGGTAAAGAGGTACGCTGCTTGATGTGGAGAGGCAGTCTATTCCACAGATGAGGGAGCCTCTGGGACACAAATCTGCCCATCAACAAGTCCTATTTATGTCACAGACCAGGGTTGAGGCCGTGTGTGTGGGTTACTTGAGCTTGACTTGCGGATATGCAGAAGTCCCATCAAGGCAGGGTTCGAGATCACCTTGTATGCCAGAGGTCACCTCTGAGGAATCTGTATGAAACAGAGTAGAGGGATAGAGCTTTTAGCCTATCTGTGTATGGAAGATTTTTGAGGCCCTGGATTCTCCTGGTAAGCAACCTCTGTGGTCTCCCCAGCTGCTGTGAGGTACATGTTGAATGGGGTGTTGTACTCAATAATGGGCCTTATAAGGGAATAATACATGGATATTATAACCTCCTTGTCCCTGGATGAGATACCCTTACTTGAGGTGGGCCATGTAGAAAGCTTTCTGTACAATGGAACTAACATAGTGGTCAAAAGCCAGGTTGCTATCAATCTGGGTGCCCAAATCCCTCACTACTGACTGCGTGCTTAGGACATTGTTATTAATGTGATAATGTGTGGGGAAATGCATTTTTTTGTATTCACCTTGACGCCATGTTTCTGGCACCAAACATTTGTTTGGGTGAAAACCTCTTGGAGGATGTCCACATCACTAATGGAATTGATGACAGCTGCCAACGTTCAGTCATTTGAAAACATGGCCAGCCATGGCCCACTGGTTTTGTCCTGCACCTCAGAAAAGTATACCCCAAATAACAGAGGCCCCAAGACCAAACTCTGAGGTATGCTACTTCATATGGATCTACTGCTTGAGGTGGCTTCCCCTATTTTGACCAGGTGGGTTCTATCAGTGAGTCAGTTAGCTACCCATCTGGTAACATATGTATTGATGCCTAGTTGAGAGTGTTTATCTATTATGCTCGAGTGGGGAATAGTGTCGAAGGCTTTGGCCAAGTCAAGGTGGGCGGTGTGCACTGCCTTCCCCTCATCCATGGCTTTGGTGACTGTCTCAAAAAAGTCAACCAAATTTAACAGACATGACCTTCCCTTGACAAAGCCAAACTGTGTGGGATCTAGTGTTTGGAGGTTGCCAATGTCCTTGTTAATGAGGTCCATGATAATCCATTCCATGGCCTTGCAGATCAGACTAGTTAGGCTGATGGGTCTATAATTTCCCAGAATTCCTGTATTGGTGGACGCTCCACCTTTTTGTAAAGGGATGACCGTGGATGTCCTCCACACAGCTGGAACAAAGCCAGTAGTCAGGCTTTGGTTGAATAGGGCACCTAATGGTGCTGCAAGTTCCTGCCTGAGTTCATGTAGGATGCAGCCTGGAATGCTATCAGGTCCCATGGAGGCTGTATGTTTTGCCTTTAGGACAGCAGTAATGACCTGATTCCTAGATATAAGGGGAAGGGGGCAGGTGCTGGGAATGTCCTGATTTACTGATGGGGGGGACAGAGGGATGAAATTTTCACTGAATATGTCAGCCAGCAAGCTTTTTATATCTACGGCATTTGTATATGTGGTGTGCTTGACCACCAGCTCTCTACAGATCTAGGTGCTACCTTTGAGAATATGGACATATGTGAAAAAGGCCTTATGACTGTCTCTAGCAGATGTAGCCAATTTGTACTCATTTTGCTTTGGGGGATTTCACTAGTGCTCTTATTTACTTGTTTAGGTAAGGAGAGATTGCTTCCAATTGGGCACCTACTCCTTCTTGGTCCTGGACAGCAATTTTTTTCTTTTGTTATAGAGTTTATTTATTGCAGATGTCCAGCAGAAAGGTTTACTCTTCCTTGCTGAGGATGATTTAGTCCTGTCAGGTATTCCTGATTCCATGCTTCTATATAAATGTTTGTATAGTAATTTGGTATAGTTTTGGATACTAGTGCCAGTTCCTAGAGAGGGGGAGGGGGCTGTGAAGCTCTTTGTACCATCCTACAGGAGGCTGTAATCAGCTTTGGAGAATTTTTTTTTGTTTGACCCTAGCTAGAGGGGGGTTGGAGGATATGGTGACTTTGAACGTGATCGCTTTATGGTTGGATCTTACAAGGGAGGATGATACTGCAGGGATGCTGCAGTGGTTACTCATGTTGGTTAATACCATGTCCAAGATATTATCATCTCTTGTGGGGGTATTGACTAGCTGTTCCAAAGCATTTGCATTGACAAAATCGAGGAATCTCTGGGCATTTGTGTTCTGGCATGTGAAGTACTTCCAGTCTATGTTTGGGGAGTTAAAGTCACCCAGGATCAGGGAAAGGGTTGAATCTTGATAGATTCAAAGACGTCTAGAAAGGCAGTTTGGGCATCTTGAGTCGGATTTGGGGGCAGGTAGCTAACAATGATTTGTATAGGGGTTTTGTCAGTGGTTAACTGCACCTGGAGTGTCTCCTGTGTGTCATACTGTTCGACCAGCCTGGAGAAATATATATATATATATATATATATATATATATATATATATATATATATATATATATATATATATGTCTATGACAGATGATCAACTTTTTCGAAACTTAAAAAAAATACTGAAGAGACAATAAATAGATTGAGTAGATAGATCTATAGATATATAGATATGTATATATGGGTCTAAATCAGGGGATCGAGTTTTCAGAAGCTCGAAATTCATATGATCAAGACCATATGATTGAGTTTCCTGAAACTCTATCAAAAAAAAAAAAAAAACACTAAAATCTACCTGGCCCCACACATCCCCTGCAAATTATACATACACCCACTCTGAGATCATACTGCCATGAAGAAAAGGGTACATTTCTCAATCTGCACTGTACCGCAATCTCCATTCAAAAGCTTAAAATTTTCAAAAACTTGATCATATGGTTTCTATCATATGAATTTATTTATTTATTTTAATTTATTTTACATTTGTTGACTGGGATAGTCTGACTGGATTCATGTCTATTTTCAGTGGAGGCCCAGGGAGAAAAGCTCCAAGGTAAGCAGATACAATAAAAACAATGAAAACATATTACAAATATGGTATATACAAATAATGCATAAGCAAACATGAATATACAAGTTCAACAGGTTAGAGTTACTCCCTGGTAACAGTCAGGGGTAAGTTCAACAGTAATCTGATTAATAGATTTTTCACATTCTTGGTGAGAGTTAGCCAGGCTTGTTGCAAGTTTCTGAAAACTTGATCAACTGATAGAGACCTATATATATATAAGTATATATGTGTGTGTGTGTGTGTGTGTGTGTGTGTGTGTGTGTGTGTGTGTGTGTGTGTGTGTGTGTATAGCTCTAGTCCCTCAACAGACCTGGAGCTATATTCTGATGACTTAAATAAATTATAATTATTATAATAAGTGTTGGATCGTGTTTTGTGAAATTCTATTAAAATGGTTCCAGGCACTCCTAATCTGGCTTTTTTTTCATGCAGTTAGTGTTCTACTTATACACACACACATAGATACATAGATAGATGGATAGATCGACAGACAGATAGATGCATAAACCAGTGGTTTCAGTCATTAACAATGACTTTTTACAATTTTAGATAATAAAGACTGAATGATGTTTATGAAGTTAGTGCATTCATTTGCTAGTCAAGATACTGAACAAATTTTTAAATCTAATTGAAAATTATTGCAGAGTTTTTCAGTATAAATACAGTGGCTGGGGTAGAATCCTCAATTATGTGCAAGAGAGAAACTCTTGAATAAATTATTGCAAAAAGAAGCTACAGAAAAAAAGCTGGGATGAAAATATGTAATGAGTGTAATCAATGCCAGTGTTTACATACAGATAAGAATGAAGTATATATAAATGGCAGAAAATTCAAAATACCTGGTGCATGACATTTTCTGCATTTTACATTGGAAGAACATCATGGAACTGCAACAAATAACATATGAACATATGTATGTAATAAATGTAAATGAAGGAAATGGCTTAGCTAAACACTGCATTCAAGGTTGTGCTACTATTTTTAAATTTACTCTTTAGGAAAAAAGATAGAATCTGTCTATGGTAAATATAAATTGAAGATATGTTGAATTGCAAAGAGTATTGGTGGCAGCTGCCATTAAATGCTTGCCGTAGTCCAGGATTAAATGAAACAGAAAACTTTAAAATTTAATTAAAAGATTAGCCTTTAGACATTCAGGTAATTAATAATGTGACTTATGACGTAATCAAATGTGTGTATATATAGTGGTTCATAGACTCAAGCAGTCTCCGTGGAAGACAAAAGCGCTAATTTAATTTTTTGTTGTGTTTTAATAAAATATATGTTCAGTTTTTTATCATTACCTTATTTTTGATATATAGTATAAAACTGATAATATTTATGGTAATTATCAGCAGAGGCTACTGTGATTTAGATTATCAAAATTGTAATATTATACAATTGATCTCTGCTGTCCACCAATGCTTTTCCATTTTCACAGAGAACATGCAAATGAAATTTTAAAGACTGGTGAAATAGCATTTGCATAAATATATTATTAAAAATAATAAATTGATTTGAAATTAGATCTTATTAGACTCCACACATATATTTTGACCTTTCATGATAAGTATAACCAAGAAGCACAAAACCAACCTCTTGTATTTTTCCATTTATTTACAATGAGTCAGCTTAACTAATTTATAAGAGGATTTACTACTCTTTGTAGAAATCATAGATGCTAACTAATGAAATGTATTCACGCACTTTATTAGGCCTTATAACAACAGAAATAACATTGACTAAAGCATTAACCATCAAGTCAGGCTTAAAAGCAGTTGAGTTGCATTCACCGTTGCTTAGGTAGTAAGCAATCAGTGTATGTTAACAGTACATAGTTTCATCCCTATTGCGTATTGTAACATTGTGAGGTATTGCCAACTGTAACAGTAGAAGTAAGACAGTGCATGTGTGGCATATGCCAGCATGGCTGGCTGAAGTTTTGTAAATAATATGTCATTTGACTGTCACATTGATTTGTACAGATGCTTGTATTAAAAATGTATTTGTAAACGTTGCATATGTTAAAAATGCTGCAACAGAACCTTAGCAGAGTTTTGAATGTGTATTTTGCCAGAATCAGTTAACTACATGTGATCTCTTTCTATAACCATCTGAAGGATAGAACTCTGGCAGCAGCAGTTTGCTGTTTGTTTTTGTTTTTCTTTTGAACCTGATATAAAAGATCTATGTCAGTTATCACAGTTCAGTAATTGTTCAGTTGTTAGTTGAACAGTTCAGTCAGTGTGTAGTATCTCATCTTGCCTTGTGGAAGTGAGCATCTCAGCAGTACATCTTGCCTTGTGATTCTAAGTGAGTTAACTAGGGACAGTTCCTCTTTAGTTCAGTTAGGAAAAGTATAGTGAGATTAGATTAGTATTTTTTTCTGCATTTATGAGATTCTGTCCAACTGTGTTATTTTTTTATTTCCTGTGACTGAAAACTTTGTTTATTGTAACTAAACATTAAGTAATCTCCTGTTTTCTATTTTATTATCCATTATTAAATATTTTTATACCTTTTCATTGTGGCTGGTCTTTTAGAGAATACTTTCAACATCTTGAGAGTACTTGGGCTAATTTTAGTGACACTGTGGCCACTCGGTAAAGCCTTACTGCTTCGGTCACACTCTACCATTTATATCAGTATTAATTTGACACAGTATAATTGGTTACCATTTGTAAGAGCCTTACAGTACCTGGCTGGTGCCAGCAATCTACCTCATAGTCTGGAGAGAGGGGCCACAGCTGGTGAATCTGTGTCAGCCTTTCCCAGATATGTGTGTGCATGAAAAATCAGTTATTCAAGTGTGTGTGTGTGTGTGTGTGTGTGTGTGTGTGTGTGTGTGTGTGTGTGTGTGTGTGTGTGTTTGTCCCCGATATTTGGAACTGGGACACAGTGCTCCAAGGTGAGTCTTGTTTGGGATCTGGAGAAACAATGAGTCCAGTCCCAGTGGAGCATGTTCCCTGTACACTCTTGGGGGAAACTGTACTTAATGCAGAGAGCTGTATTTGAAATACTCTGTAAATCCATTCCCATTCCTATTCTTAGTGATCGCTTCCTGCTGGTGTCAATGGTGAGGACTGTGTCTCCTTGATTACTAGCACGGGGTAAAGAGGGGCCATCATAAGCATCATATTGTCCTTTGTATTAATGTATTGGGACAGACTGCACTTACCTTTACCAATTTATTAATGAAAAACAGTGGACAGCTAACCTGTAGTATTAGCAACCAAAGGTAAGTAGAGTACTCTCCATTTTTCATTATAGCAAAACTAATTTATGCAATGCGATATCTTAAAATATTTTACCACATTTATTAGTTGAGTGTTATTCTAAATGGAGTTCTAGTTTTAGTAGGGGTGTGTATGATCACAATCCACAAGCTACATTTAATTTAAACTCTAAATACCCTCAAATTGCAAGAATCAGTCTTTCTTCTAAGAATGATACAGTAAGATTTGTACTTCACACTTTTTGTGTTTTTCTACCCTGCGAGACCATGAAATCGAATCCACACAACACCAAAAGCCCAAAATCATGAAGCCCAAAACTGCGAAATATAAAACACCAAAAACACAGCAAACATCACACCACACATATACCACAACACATGCACCACAAAATAAACAAGCAACACACATCCACAAACCTTCATCACAAATAAGCAGGGGGGCAAACTCCCCTGCACCCTCCATGTGGGGGGCTGTGCCCCCACACCCCCCACTTATATATACCAACTCTGAGATTGCACAAACAAAAATCAAAAGCACACGCACACACACACACACACACACACACACACACACTGAAACTACCACCCAAAACCTTTACAAAGCACTCACTTACCTGACAGTACACCTAAAAACATACAGCACTGGACACCATGCACATACAACCCCAGACATTATGTAGCATAAAGCCGTAACTGCAAATTCCAGATATTTGAATTCGCGATTATGCACTTTCGCTATTTCAAAACTTTGACTTTATAGTCTTGAGATACTGAAATTTGACATTTCAGTATTTCAAGATTATAAAGTGTTTCCACACACACACACACACACACACACACACATATATATATATATATATATATATATATATATATATATATTTATAGATCTACCTGACTTCATTGAAATCCCACATCATCGAATTTCAGTTCATCGACACTCAAAATATCAAAATTGCACTTCATCGAAGCAGCAGAACAAGGAAGATTTTCCCACGATAAGTAACGAGTTACTCAAAAAGAAACAAAACCTAAGCCGCACTATCCCTAACTCACCTAGGTGGGGGGGCTGCACCCCCCATATGCCTCCAAATAAATATACCAACTCTGAGATTGCACTACAGTTGCGAAAAGGGCAAAGTTCACTGTCTTCCACAAGTTAATTACCATGGGAAAATCTTCCTTGTTCCTTGCAAGTTCGATATTTTGAGTGTCGAACTGAGATTTTGACAAAGTCAGGTAGACCCATATATATATATATATATATATATATATATATATATATATATATATATATATATATATATATATATATATATATATATATATATATATATATATATTTATATATACACACACATACATACATTTATTTATATACATAAATATATGGACTACATAAAATTGCAAGTAATAGCTGTTCACAGCAGAGTAACATGAAAACTGTACAGAGTCTTTGGTTTAGATTTCTTCACCACCATAAGCAACAGGATTTGTGCACTTTGCCAGATCAAGCTTCTCACCAGCACTTACTTTACCAAACATGTCTAATGACATAACATTGCATTTTGAACCAGTATCAACTTTGAGCTCTCTAAGACTCCCATTAATCAGAACAGCACAACATACTTCATTCTTTGCCCACAAATCTAGTGCATTGACTGTTTTACCAACCACTGACACACCATCAACATAAAAATTAGGGTTGTGGCTTTCTAACTGATCGCCTTGCCTCTGTGAGTGCTCTCTTTTAATAAAAGAATGGGCCTCATTTGATTTACAAAGCCTTTTGAGATGATTCCACTTTTTACATTTGTGGCACTGCTGACCAAAAGCTAAGCACTTTTCTCTTTTAGGTTCATGATTACCATCACAATTATGACAGTTGACTATGAAGCTAGGTGTGGGCACATTCACCCCTGTGCCTCACTGAACATGCTCTGGATTTTACTGCAGCTACCCTGGAACTTGCTAGAAAGGCTCTGAGTTTCACTGAAGCTGCCACATCCTTAGGCTTGTATCTTTTAACCTCATGCTGCATACCATCAACATTAGCACTGGAAGACACTGGAAGCATGAGCATGCATTTCTTATTTGTAAAACAGGATTTGTGTGCTTTTCTGTGAGCTCATATAGCTGACAGATCTCTAAGGCCTTATTCATAGTTAAATTACTGTCTCAAAGCAAAATCTTTCTCACTGCATCATTTTTAATACCACACACAAGCCTGTCTTTTATCAACTCATCTCTTAAATTACCAAATCTGCACTTTTTGCTTTGTTTCTCAAGTCAGTTAAATATGTTGCAAAAGTTTCAAGAGGCTTTTGATCCCATGCATAAAATATGTGCCTTTACATTGTAATATTTGTTTGGGGGTTACACATTTCTCTAAATTTATGTTTTAAGCACTCAGAGTCTTCCCGGGTTTCAGGCCGGTATCACTATATGGCTGTCTTCCCCCTCCCCTGCATACACAGCTGTGGCATACACAAATGGACGTTCCCTTTCAATGGATTCTGAACCAGTTAAATTAAGCAGAATAAATGCCTTTGTACGTGCATCTTTGTCAGAAAAAGCAGCCTGTATGAAAATATTGTACTCTTGCTCAAACACTCTCCAGTTTTCAGCACCATTATTATCAAATACTAGTGGAGCAGGTCTGTGAAATCCTTCTGCCATGCCAACAAAATGCCCTTGCAATTATATATAAACACACACCAGGTAATGGAAAAATATTTAACTGTACTATAAAATCTTTGAAATGACCATTTTCTGCAAAATAACTGCACTATAATACTGCACAAACATGCAAATACTTTGCACAGTTCGGATAGCTCGAATAGCTTCACTTAATAAGAAAAAGAAGCACATAGCAAAAAAATACTGCCATTCTCCCTTTTTTATACCTTTATGCAATTCGGAAGTTATTTCAAGCACTCTTGTAAGCATTTTGAGTATTTTTATCAATATATCGTAACCTCAAACATTTTGTTTAATTAGAATGTCGTTTTGAACAGTTTTAATGCTTTGTTTTATATTTGTTGAGCAAAAAATTATTTAAATGAGTTTTAGTACCTGGATTTATCTGTCAAAGTTGTTTGACCAGGGATGATCCACTTCTATATGTTCCTCCAACTGTAACTGTCTGCCTCATGGTCTTGAAGAAGACGTTTTGCTTTGCATCCCATTCTGACACCATGTTGCTTGCCTTGTGTATATTGAATAAGATGATAAGGATGGGTGTTCATTTAAGTAGCTTATTACAGGCAAACACATCAGGATGGAGAACAGTAACATTATAGGTTCATAGGTTCATAGGTTCATACTAGGCTATCTGCCCAAGGGCATTTATAAGCCTAGCCCATAGTTATGTGGCTTTCGCCACCCCTTTAGTTTGAATAAAAACTATGCCTATCATTTTTCTGTGCCTCTGTCAAGCAGTGACACTGAAGTAATCCCTGGGGTATAACAAACTGACTGACTGACTACTACACACATGCATGCTTACACCCCAGCTTCTCACTGCAAAATGGCAGTCTTGCTTGTACGTGCTCAGTACTTATATGCATGTGCTCACTGACTGGAATAGCTTATTAAAGGAACATACCCACTCTGATCTACACTATCCATCTTGTTTCAGATATATGTGAAGGAACTAATAACTGAAGCAACCTCTTTGCTGATGAAACAAAGTTAGGTGCATAAGTGAAAGATAGATAGAAATGTCTAGTGAGGGATTTGGAAAAAAACGATCAAGTAGACAGCTGAGGTTCAATGCAAACCAATGCAAAATGCCAGACTTGGGCCACAACAACAGTGGTTTGAGACATCTGCTAGAAGAAGTAGGACTGATGGCAACTGAGCAGGAAGATGATCTGTAGGTGCTGCTCACACCTTATTTGGACTACTGTGAGTAGAACGACGGTAGTGGCAGCAGTAAAAAAATGTTTGGCTGTATCTTTAGGGGACAAAGTTCCACAAGCAAAGAAAAGATGCTTCCACTCTACAAGGCCTTTGGCAAACCACACCTTGAGTGCTGTATGTAGTTTTGGAGACCATATATGGAAAAAAGACATTAGGCTACTGGAAGGAAAATCTATCTGAAAGATTTATGGTATGAAGATCAATGTACATAAGCAGAGATTAGAGGAGCTTGATCTCTTTTCACTTGAGACCACAAGCAATGGTGAACTTGATGTTTCTTTACTTATTTGTTTATTTTGTGTATGTGAAGATTGTAAAAAATAGTAGTAAACTGATCCAGATGGATCCATTTAACCCAAGCTTGATATTGGTGTACAAGATCATGTACAGAAGACATAAAGGGGTCATTATAAACAGGAAAACCATGGAGTCATGATAAGACACAGTGATTCACTGCTCCCTGGATCTCTGAAAATTTGGGGGAACAAATCATAAATCACAGTGGGCACCTATCATGACTGTAAGTTGCTAACTTTAGTCTACTTAGGTTTCAAGAACCTGTTTAGTTTTAAGTCTTCCTTATCTCTTTTCATCATACATTTTATCATAAAGTTCAAAATTAATTTCACTGTGGATGTTAGGTCTGGTCAGCTCTCTAACAACTCTGGATTAATTTAAATTACAAAGCAATTAAGGGAAGGGAAGGGAAATAGATGCCAATAATTCTGTGATAAATTGAAAGGAAAAGTATTTTATTTATGTATTGACATTTGTTGACCCGGTTTTTCCAGCTAGGCTTGTGACCCATTTTCAGTGGAGACCCGAGGAGAAATGCTGGTACATTTGTAAAGCATAGTACACTTATACACAAAAAGTACAGAACAGCAATTAAATATAGAGACATTGTATACAATTATTGGTATAGTATGCATAGAGTTAATTGTAAAACAAACAAAAGTTGAGTAGCATCGTTTTCCATTAAATGGTTCAATAATCATCTGGTAGGTATATGACATTATATGCATGCATTATGGGTCATTTTGTGAGCACAGTAAGAAAGGGTACTTATTATAAAGGGATAAGACTAGGTGGGGTCATGACAATGGCAGGTTCTAGACTTGAGAAGGTGATGTTTTAGCTCATTTTTAAAGTGAGAAGTGTGGGAAATGGACCACAGATTGAGAAGAAGTTTGTTCCAGGCAAGGGCAACAGAGTGCTTATAAAGTAGTTTGCCTATGGACTTTTTAGGTTGGTAGATTTCCAGTAAATGTTGGTTAGAAGTTCGGAGGGACCTAGAAGGGGTGTAGATATAGACTAGGGAAGAGAGAGATGGACAGTTGGAGGGTTTAAAGAGTATAGAGTGTAGCATGTGAAATTGCTAAAGTTGTAGAAGGTGAGGCAGCTCAAGCCATTGAAGAGAGTTTAGTGCAATGCAGTGATGAGTATTGTAAGGGGAGTTAGTAACGAAGCTGGCTATATTGTGGTAGGTTTGTTTGAGTTTGTTTAGAGTGGTGGCCTGTATATTGGTAAGGACTAGGGCAGCATATAAGAGGGAGGGGAGGAGGAGTGCTTGACCTAGGGTAAGTCTAGATTCAGGTGTTAGAAATTTTCTAATATAACATGCCTAATTTCTGGTGTATTTTTTTTATACAGTGTGGGATATGTAGGTTAAATTTTAGTTCATCGTCAATAATGACCCCCTAGGAGTTTTGTGTGGGGATCAGGATGGATACTTGTATTGTTTGATGTGATGACAAAAGAAGTTTTGTGATGAGAGAGAGAGTGGGGGAGAAAAAGTAGGAGTTTGGTCTTTTTGGGATTAAGGTTTAGTAAATTGCTGGAGAGCCATTGTTCAGTGGAAAGTAGGGATTGCTGGATTAGAGTGTGACGTTCGGTGATATTGTTAGAGATGGATATAAGTGTGGAATCATCTGCATATTGAATGAGTGAGGATTCTTTGCAAGAGGTATAAAGATCGTTAGTAAAAATATTAAATAGCAGGGGTCCCAGGATGGAGCCTTGTGGAACACCCATGGAGATGGGAAGGAAAGGAGAGGAGGAAGAGAGCCATTTAACTGATTGTTCTTTGCCAAATAGGTAGCTACTGAACCAAGTGAGACAAGAGGAAGACAGGTGTAACTTGGTGGGTTTGGATAGTAGTAAAGAATGAGAGACAGTATCAAAAGCTTTAGAAAGGTCTAGGAAGAGACAGGAAATTAGTTTATTGTTGTCAAGGGCATCAGCTATGGTATGTGTAAAGGAGAGAAGGGCTGAGGTGGTGCTATAGTGAGGGCAAAATCCATGTTGGGTAGGAGTAAGTAGCTGGTGCTTAAGGAGGTGATTGAGAAGCTGAGAGTGAATACATTTTCTAAGATCTTGGAGAGGGGGGACAGAATGGCAAGGGGTCAGTAGGTAGAGGGGTCTGTGGAGATGCCACCTTTGTGAAGAGGTATAGTAAAGAAGGATTTACAAAGAGTGGGGACAATTAACTCCAGGATAGATCTATTAATAAGTATGGATATAGGATAGGCAATAGAGTCAGCTGCAAGTTTTAGGAAAGTAGGAGGTAGATTGTCAGTGGAGGGAGAGCAAGGTTTTAGCTTTAGAAGTAGAGATTTGATGCAGTTAGTAGGTACAGGCTGAAAGGAGAATAATGTAGCATCAGAGGGACTTGGAGGGAGGATGTAGAAGTAGGGGATGGCATGGTGTTTAGAAGGTTTTGAATGGATGAGATAAAGTGTTTATTTAGAAGGAGGGCTGTTTCTTGAGAGGAGGAGTTAGGGTAGGGTGAGGGGCTAGAGGGGTTACCAGGATAGAGGATGTGGTTGAGAGTAGACCAAATTTTGCGAGGATTATTTTTGTTGTTGAACTGAGCAGAGTTGTACTACTGCCTTTTGTCATTAATAGTATGTTTTTTGTAAGGTTCCTTAATTGTCTGTATTTAAGGAGAAGAGGTGGTTCTTTAGTTTTAGTCCAGGCTTTCCAAGCACTGTCCCTTTGTTTCATAAATGCTTTAGTTTCATTGGATAGCCAGGGAGCATGATTTGATTTAACTCTGATCTTCCTAGTGGGAGCTAGAGAGTTAAGAATATTCAGGAAGGTGCTATTAAAGGTACTGACGGCATCATTTAGGGGAAGATGCTTAAGAATGGACCAGTCTACATTGTGGAGAATATCATTAAATTGGGTAGAATTGAAAGTAGATCATTTTCTACAGTCTCTGATTAGGTGGGGTTTAGGAATGTGTGAGTAATGTCTTGAGATAGAGGTAGGTAGATGGTCACTAAAGGTGTTGGGTAGGGGGGAGGGATTGTGGTATTGGTGGGGTGTATTAGTGAGGATCTAGTCTATAGTGAAGCAAGAGGAGGCGTTTTTTTCGAAAGCGGGTGGGGGAAGTCATGAGTTGATGGAAGCCATGGAGGTCTATACTGAGCTGGGGTGAGTCAGCTGAGAGGTTAGTCCAGTCGATGTTGACATCACCAAGGATAAGTGTTTCATAAGATATGTTAAGGGAGAACCATGATAGGATGTTTTCAAGAAGGGGCAGATTTTTGCCAGGAGGAATAGAGATGGAGGCAATAGCAACCTTTTTATAAGTATTTAGGTGGTAGTTGAGTATTAAGAGTTCAGCAGGGTGGAAATCTGGAATTGGTGAAGGGAAGGGAGAGAAATTAGAGATTGATTGGTTGATTGATGGGTAATGTATATGCCAAACACTTTTCAGCATGTAGCAATGCTACCACACTACACAACTCTTGTTCACTTCCCAGCTATGATACCTTATGTGTAGAGTTTACATGTTTCTGCTGGACTCTTTAGTTTCTTCCCACATTCCAAAGACATGCTGGTAGCTTGACATAAAGCTATATAGTCTCCAGCTGTAGATGTGTGAGTATGTATTACCCTGCAGTGGACTGACATACCATCTGGGACTTTGTGCTTACTGGAATAATTTCCAGCCCATGATCTTAAACTGGATGTAGACTATCACTGGGTGGGTGTCAATACAAATTACCATCAATGATGCTGACTCCAGAGATCATAGATTTTAGCCATGACCTACATGTCAATCTTTATTCTACTGTAAAGTGGTTATGAAATATGTTATGGTTTAATTAAGAGAATGCTAATGTGGGAGCTTCCATTCTTATCATTACGGATGCCAAGATTTTGAAGCAAGCCAGCAAAGCAACTATAATGTGATTTTGCATACTATCTTTTCAAAGCAGTACATTACTAAATGTCAAGATGCACTAACATCAAAGTACAATACATCAATGACAGCGCATTGAACACTTAACGGAATACCAACACTGCAGAAAGTACACAGTCTTTCTTTTGCGATCAATGAAACAAATATAAAAAACACCACTAACTTGCAGACATTTCTTGTATGATTAAGGCAGTGCTAGGGAATAGGTATTTATAAACATAATGTTCAGGAGTTCAGGTTAGGGGCAGTGTTATGGTTTGGGTTACCAGATATTTTATTTTATTTTATTTTATTTAACATTTGTTAACCGGGCTAGTCTAACTGGAGACAACTCCTTTTTCAGCAGAGGCCCGGGGAGAAAAGCTCCACAAATTGTACAGACAGTCAATACAAAACAAAATGAAGGGAACATAGTTTGATAGGATAAGTAAGTATTGTGCTCAACATAAAAAATTAAGTCCTGGTTTAGTAATACTTAAAATTATCAGATTTGGACTAAAATATGGTAGGAGGTAAGAGAAAAAAAAGAACATGATAGATAAGAAAAGAGAGAGGAAAGTGTATAAGTATGAGACTGGAATAGTAGAGAGCAGGTTTAGAGTAGGGAGGATAGAAAGGTGAGAGACTACTGAGCCATGGTTAGTCAGGATTGAGACAGGGGCACAGCCAGTGTTTTGTTAAGTGTGTTTTAGTTTTGTTTAAAGAGAATAGGAGATGTGATGGAAGTGAGTTCAGTGGGAAGCTGATTCCAAGACTTACCAATGGTGTTGGAGAAAAGGAGTCACCAGCTGAGTTATTAGATTTACATATAGTAACTAGAGGTTTGTTAGAGGACCGAAGGAATTTAGGTTTGTATAAGGGGTAAAGAGATTAGAGAGGATAGGTGTATTGTTAGGTTGGTAGAATATTCTATGGACAAAGGTAAGTTGAGAGAGTAATAGCATGTTGTGAAATTCTAGCCAGTGAAGTTGTTGTAGATTCAGACAGTGATGGGTTCTAAATTTGTTTCCGGTGACAAATCTAGCTATGTTATTGAGAGTGTTAGCTAATTTAGAGATTGTTCTTCTTGAGGTTAGTGTAGATGGGTGAAGCATAGAGGAGAGTAGAAATAAGATGAGAGTGGGCAAGTGTAGCTTTAGCATTGGGAGTTAAGAATGTTTTAATTCTGTAGAGGGAGCCCAGTTTTCGATTGACTATTTTAATGGTATTGTTAATATGAGTATCAAAAGTAAGGCAGTTGTCTATAGTCACACCTAGCAGCTTAGTGGTAGAATCAGGGGATATAACAGTACCATTGTTAGAAGAGATGGAGAATTCTAGTGGGGGACCTAGAAGTAGGCTTAAATAGGAGGAGTTTGGTTTTAGCATTCAAAAGTAAACAGCGTTTTAAGAACCATGTCTCGACTGTGTTGAAGACGTTTTGAGTAAGGGTTAAGTAACTCAGAGGAAGTTTTTGAGCAGATAAGTGTGGAGTCATCTGCATATTGGATGCAAGTTGCTTGGGGTAAGGCTAATTGAAGGTCATTTATGAATAGAGTGAAAAGGAGAGGGCCTAGAATAGAGCCCTGTGGAACACCAAGAGTGATAGGTAGCAGAGATGAGAGATTGTTACCCCAGAGGACGGCCTGCTTTCTATTGCTGAGGTAAGAGGCAAACCAGTGGATAGCCTTGGGTTCAAGAGAGATAGATTCCAGGATTTGTAGGAGTAGGGGATGGTTGACCATGTCAAAAGCTTTGGAAAGGTCTATAAAGAGGGCTGAAGATAGGTTGTTATTGTTGCGATTTTTAAAGATAAGATCAGTGAAGGAAAGTAGGGCAGTGGTAGTACTGTGAAAAGGCCTAAAACCATGTTGGCAATTGGACAGAATATTATGTTTAGTGAGGTGATTCATTAGTTGATGGTGTATACATTTTCCATAATCTTTGCTATTGATGATAAGAGGGCTATGAGACTAAAATTGGAGTACTCATTGAGGTTGCCACCTTTATGTAGGGGGATGATGTATGAGATTTTCCAGATATCAGGAATGGACTCTTCGCTGATAGTTCTGTTTATAAGGATGGATACAGGGTAGGCTATTATGGATGCTGCTTTTTGAAGGTATTCGGCAGGAAGTTTGTCGGCAGAGGGGGTACAAGGTTTGAGTTTTTGGAGACATTTTTGGATAAAGGAGGTGGAGATAGGTTGTAGTTTAAAGGTAGGGAGATTAGTAGAAGTGGGGTCAGGGATGGATGATTTATCTATGGAGAGGTGAGAGGCTAGAGAGTTAATGGTTTCAGTAAAGAAGGAGTTAAAGGTGTTGGCAGTTTCTAGGGTTGTGTGTTTTTCTGACGCAGAGGCGCTGGGAGTAGTAGTCTTACCAGGGTGAATAATCTTATTTAAGGTTGCCCAAAATTGTTGTGGTTTATTAGTATTAATTTGTTGGAGATTACTATAATAGTTTCTTTTGTCACCGATTATTGCTTTTTGGTAGAATTTCTGAGTTGCCTAAAGATCAGTTGATCTGAAGGAGATTTACTAGATCTCCATTTAGACCAGGATTTATTTCTGAGTAACATTTTTGTCTTGTTTCTTTAGTTAGCCAGGGGCTGGTTTAGTTTTAACTCTGATGGTGCGTTCTGGTGCATGATTGTCAAGGATTGATAAGAATCTAGAATTGAAATATTCAACCGCATCGGCGAGTGTGAGAGTTTTAGGGGTTCCAGTTGCAGGCATTTAGTTCAGATAAGAAGAGGATAAGGTTAAAGTGTTTATTATATCGTGAGGTTTTAAGGGCTGGGTTGTTAGTGATAGTAGTCTTTAGTCTTATGATATAGGTTAGGTAGTGGTCACTAATGTTATCAGGTAAGGTACCTGCAAGGTAGGATTGTTGTTGTTTGTTAATTAGAATCCAATCTAGTATGCTTTCTTTGTTGCTAGGTTTGTTGATCCTGGTAGTGGTGTTAATTATTTGAGAATAGCCATGTAGATTAATATGGGTGGTGGGGTTATCTGAGTTTATTGAGGACCAATCTTGGTTTAGGTCTCCTAATATGATAGTTTCTTGAGGGTAATTTGAAGATGTCCAACTAAGGATGTTTTCGATTATAGTAGTGTTGTTTCGGGGTAGGTAGATACAGAGTATAAAGATTGATTTATTTGGGTTAATTTGCAGTTTAGCCAAAAGAAGTTCAGCCTTGGTATCCACTTGAGGTTCATAGGGAACTAAGGATATGTGAAGTTTTGTCTTAAATAGCAGGGCTACACCCCGCCTCTGTGGGTATTTCGATCTTGTCTCACAATGTTATAACCTGGAATTATTTCATTATCTTTAGTGCAGGGTTTTAGCCAGGTTTCTGTAAGACAGAGAATATCGAAGGAGTGAAGATCAAGAAGAGAATGGAGATGTGTGACTTTGTTGTTAACACTTTGTATGTTCAGGTGTCCTATAACTAATGCATTAGATTGAGAGGTAAGGGATGGGAGGAGGGGCTACAAATAGTAGGTCTGGCATCAAGAGAGGTAGCTCTGGGCCCAGGGTTTGGATGTATGTCGCCATCTATTAGGGTAGATGGGTTAAATTGGAATTGTGGTAAGAAAGAGAAATTTGTAAGGTATTTTATTCTTTTTGATGAGAGGGTATATAGTTTAATATGCGAGAGTCGATGATATTTGGCAGGGAGATAGGAAGGGATGGATGTAATATTTGAGTGAGATAGTGTCACTGTAGAATGATTAGAGGCTGTTTGCTTATGAGGGTAGTGAAATATGAATAAGGTAGTAGGGGTGTGAAGTCTAACCCTAACCCTACCCCAAATCCTAACCTTACACATTAGATTCATAAACACCCTTTCCCTAACAGTAACAAGCACACACACACACACACACACACACATACACACACACACACACACACACACACATACAAACACACACACACACACACACACACACACACACACACACGCACACACACGCACACACACACACAAACTCATCATACATAGCAATACATAAGCACAACACTTAATCTATCCCCTTTCCTGGCACTTACTATAACCTTAACCTTCTCACACTCACACACACGTGCATACACAATCATACATAAGCAGACATATACACACAGACATACTCACTCACTCAGCCCCACTCCAACTTAACACCTTCAGCATTCCCCAACCCCAATGACAACAACACAGAATGCAACATTTCATGTTGCTTGATTCATAGCTTCCTGCATTCAACAAGAAGTGTACTCCACCGGCTTTAACATCTCGCAAGGCACTTGACAAAGTGAGCATGCGACTAATTGCATAGCACCATTAAAAGATATGCAGACTTATCAGCTTTCTCCACTACTACATAAGACTTGTTCAAACTCCTTTTAGGAACAGTTGTGAACAGCGCTATGCACAAATCACCTAACTCTAAAATTATCCCCTTCTGTAAATGGTTGATTTGATAACAATTCTTAGATGACTAACTCATTGGATCTTTATTTAGCTGATGTTGAACTTTAATACTAAGGTTACTTTATCTTACCTAAAGGTATGCTGCTTTATACTGATAATTTGCTTTGTCTGTTACTACCTGGTATGGGTGACACTAACACCAGGGTTACAACTACTTTATTATTTATCTATATTCACTACTGTAACTATAGTTAATAAACTTGTTTCCTTCTCCCATCTTCATTTGCCATCTCTCTGCTAAGGTTAATATATGACCAATACTAACAGTCTGGTTAGATGTCCTGACATTATTAACATTACATCCCAGTGACACCTCCAGGTGCATCTGCATTTACCTCCTACTGATGTTTTATATTTGCATCAATAATTCCAAAACCATACTATGTACAAGGGTTTAAAAGATTTCTTCTTAAAGCTTACACAATGGCAAACTCAACTGCCTTAATATTTGACCTCTGTCTAGTGCAAGTAAAGAGATCCTAACTGTTGTTTTTATGATGTTAATTTATATAGCTATAATTTTCGCATTTTCTAAATAGCTCAACAACCAAGTAACGCAGATATAACTCCTTAGCCTCATATGAAAGCTCTCAACTAGTAGAATAAAATGCTGTTGACAATTTGTGTGTAACCTGAATGGATGCTGAGATATTTTAAGTTGTTTACAAAATATTACAAACGTAACAGTTACTGTGTTTACTGTGACTTATAAAACTTAGTTTAAGACCTAGAACCAAACAAATACTACCACTATAAAAATCGTTTATGCTGAAGAGTTTGGCATTTATACTTCTTTCATAACCCCTGTGATTCCAGAGATATGAACATTTGTTTGGAATTTGAGGACATGATTTGTTTCTGTCAAAAGCCTAAGGCTCAGCCCATTGGAAGTTACAGTGCAAACTTCCTGAGCTCCATTGGAGTGAATGAGTTAAATACATGCGTGTTGTACTTTCGTAATCCAGTGTGCTATAATGTTATTTTTCAGGGGAAATGTACATTTTCCGCATAACCTTATTAAAGGGGGGTTGTAAATGCTTTTGTACACTTTTTTGGTTTTGCAGTGGATGTTTTAGAATTGTGCTACTTGTAACTATGAGACTTGCTTTCTTGCTTCCTTCATCCTGCCTATTGACAATGCTAATAAAATCTCAAAGCATTACATTATGGAGTTAATATGTTTATTAAATGTAATTAGATGTAACTGTTGCTAAACCAGTTAGCAAATTTCTGCATATGAACTGTTAAGCGTTTTCTTTTCTTTGGGGTGCAGTTTTTGTAAAAGTTTGTTTTGTGACATATTTGTATCACTTGCCCCAATGAATTGTTACAGAAACTTAATGAAAATGAACAATTATTAGTGCAAATAATAGGAAGACTGCTGAATGATACTGCATATATGTCAATTATCAGATAATATAGCCAACATTGCTAAGTCACTGCAAGCTACAGTGTAGGAGAGAAGAATAAACATACTTCTTGTTTGAAAATGAAGGTAATGCTCTCAAAAACTTTTATTTTCACAATATCTGATTCCATTCAAACGCACATAAAACCATGTAAATAAATGTAGAACCTCTCATGGTCTTGCAATAACTTATTGTATTTTTGTGTTACCAAAAGTGCATTTACATTTAATCATGTGTTAAGATAAACTGAATGACTCTTGTACAAATGCAATGGAAAAGGCATGTGCTTGGATAGTTTAGAGTAGCTATAAAGCCTACATAATGTGTATTTGAAACATGGGATGATAAGTCACATAGACATAAGAAAAACATGGAGACTCACCAGAGGCGAAGTAGTTGTTATTCTCACAGTGATGACCCCACCCTCAACTCAGCCTATAGTCAGCAAAAACATGTATAGAAGAGAACAGGGGTATTAAGTCTCTAATTTTATTGTACAGGTTTTGCAACTGGTAACAATTTCAGTTGAAAATCAAATAGGAAGAGATCCAGTTTCAGTAGCAGGGATGTATAAAGTCTTGACTATGCCTCAGGTAGCCTGAGCTCAGTTAGCTGCTCAGGCTACTGATGGAGATGGCTGGGCAGGATGGGAGGGCGTTAGCCATTGTCAGCAAGCCCATGATAGGGGAGCAAGGTAGCTCCGGCTCTCCATTTGGGAGACACTTGGCAGAAGCAGTAAATGTTGTATCCATGCCTATGAGCATCCATTGGCACTGTGTGTTCACATATAGTTAATGGAGGGACTGGCATTATACTTAAGGTCTTCACATTACAAAAAAATACAAGGGAGCATGGGGAAGCACACTCTGTATGGCAAATCAATAGTAAAGCAGAAATGAATGGACAATAGGGCTATCGGTCAACCTAAAGTTCCCTAGCTCTCACCCCCATGGAATGAATGGGCTGAATTCAGGTAGAGGAACCATTGTATGAGATCCTGCACTGAAACAAAAAAAGGCAAACAGAGGTAATATTGTGCAACTTGTGCAAGCTAGAACACTGCTGTCTGCCTTAACCATAACTAGTTAACAATTTGCAGTTTCAGAATTAGGTGGTCCATATCTGTTGAAATGATAGACTAGTCAAGAATTTGAATTTCTTAGAAAAGTAAGAATAAACCAAAGAGAATGTATAAATTCTTGAAAAAGAATTTGGAAAAAAATACAGTACAAGATAGACCAGACAGGTAGCCTACCTGATGAAATGAGGTGCCTATTAGTTTCATTTAAAAATTCTTCCATTGTTAGAAGAAGTTTTGCAGCTGATGCTTTTCTCAATCGGGAAAATTGTTTACCTTTCCTTACTAATCCATAGTTATTCCTAAAACATAAAAGTAAACCTTAAACTGTGCAGTAGATTGCAGAAAAGGCATTCAAACTGAGTCTACCAAAGGGATTAAAGTCCTATCATTGAAGAAGGAAGCAGAGGGTTACCTTTAGTACAACGCCTTGTACTTAGAATCAGAATATCTGCTACTCTTTGCATGGTGGAAAATGACTTGCCTCTTCCAAAAGACGTGGGTAACAAGGAAGAATAAATAGACTTCACAGGCTACTGTACAGGTCCAGCCACAAGCTGGTCTCAGTCTCATTCACGTCCACGTCAGCTTGCACATGCTTTCCTTCTGGACACATCACCTAATCCCCTACTTCTGTCTTCCTCAAATGATTTCCCTACAGTAATGTGTGACACTCTTCCACATTGTATATATTGTACATAGTTCATTTCTGTGTGCCCTTACCTTACTTTTGCATGCTTTTACACTGGTATTCTATCCCTTCACTATTGCAGGCTCTTTTTCTTCTTTTTCCCTCCTTACTCTAACCAGGTAGCCCCTTTCCTATCGTCCCTTGTACTGTGTACTTTATTGTTATTGCTGTTACCAATTCATTGCAATCTTCATGCAACATTTTTTGTATTGATCATACATCTTGTTAACTTGCTTGTCTAATGTCACTTTTGTCTGTGCTGAGACTGCAATAGGTCCATTTGGATCAGGGCTCCAATCAGTTTACAAAATTGAATAAATAAATAAACAAATAAATACCCTCCCCCAAGGTCACCTCACTAACTTATTCATCCACAGGCCCATCCATATCATACCCTGACTGCTGAGAACCGTTCTAGAGGCCACATAAAATAAGGGTACTGAAATGAATCTAGGGAAGAGCCACTGGAACATTCTGTAGGATGAAGAAAAAAGGATATGACCACAGGCTAGAAGACCTGGAGAGAGCTATTCTCATCTGAGGGACATAATATTGCGGCTTAGGTTCATGTCAGGAAAGTGTAAAAGGGTCATTCTGAACAAGAAGTACAGAGCTGGAAGGACAGGGTACAGCCAGTATATTATGTGGCTTAACTTCTCCCTCAATCTCTGAAGGTATTTTTTCATTAAGAAAACTATGGATCCATAATGTAGGACACTGGAATGCATTGTGGATATGAAATCCATGGAGGCATGCAAGGTGGGCATTGAGCAGATGCAAAAAGGGAAAAGAAGAAGGTATGGATGGAGGGATGGTAGAACAATAAGGCACTTAAAGGGCAGGCCACATTTATTATCTCTTTGTGTTATAAAAAATATAATGCAACATAATCTAAACAAAGGCAAAAAGGTCAAGGTATAGCAAGCCTTATGCCTGGACTTGTCCCAGGCATTAGAACACTGTGCACTGCCTACTGATTTTAAACAAAGTGGCTGAAGTGCATGTGTATGTGTGTGTGTGTGTGTGTGTGTGTGTGTGTGTGTGTGTGTGTATGTGTCTATATATAGATATATATATATATATATATATATATATATATATATATATATTTATATATATATATATATTTGTGCGTGTATATATATATATATATATATATATATATATATATATATATATATATATATATATATAGCCAGGGAGTGGTTTTAATGCTAAAATGTATCACCACACAGAGAATGTCTGACAGAAGAACTTCTTATCTTCCAATTTTGCAAGAGTAGGTGAACTATAGTTGTGCATTTTAAGTCCCTAGATCTTTCTGTTATTCCCTAGCAAAATGTATGAACATGTAGTATTATAATTCGAGCCCTCTGTGTCATACAGTGGCATGGCAGAATTGCAGTCTAGTTTTGACACCCTACTAATATAGCTCAATAGTAGCACATTTATTTATTTTATTTTATTTTATTTTCATTTATAAACTGAAAAAGTCCAACTGGGTATAGAACCTCTTTTCAGTGGAGGTCCGGGGAGAAACACGCCATTATATAACATAATACATGTTTGTTTTTTTGTTTATTTTTGATAGTCGATGCTTTCATTTTGATTTCAGTGTAAGGTAATTATGTGTTTAGCCATATACTCTGAAATTGTTCCCTCCTGCAAACATATTTAGGATTAATTTTAGATACCAAGTGCATTCCAGTATCACACAGACTATCTAGCAAAGCAAGTATATCAAAAACTTGGAGTTTTTCATTAAATTGAACATTATCTGATACGTGATACAAAGAAAGAAATAACACAAGCAGTCCCTGTTTCTGTGTTATTTATGTGATTCTATAAAATGGGTCAACCCTACTCAGTCAGCCATGGATCAACTGGAAACAGCTTACTGGTTAGCTTGTTTTGCAGCTGATGCACTCCTGACTACCAATTTCTATGTTGCTGTTTGTAATTAAAATAGAATCTGTAATTATTATAAATAGGGATACATAAAAATAATCATTTACTCACTTACTGACCATATATACAGTAACATGGAGCAAGGCAAAATGACTGAAGCTGTCTTTCTAGAGTTAAGAAAGGTATTCCATATTGTAGATCAGTCTTTGCTACTGAACAAACTTACAGACACATGCTTTTTCTCTGATGTACTAGAATGGTTTAATAGTTATATTTCCAACCATACCTTCACCATTCCTAGACCTAGCAACTCTTCTACCATAGTAACAGCCAACAAAGAGGTACCACAAAGCTCTTAGTCTTCACCTCACCTCTCCTCCCCACTGTTCTTAAATGACGTGATCTGCCATTTTACCAGTATCAACTGCATATGATATAGTTCTAAACAATGGTAACAACAACCATCTCTGCCTTACTACTGATGTATAAAATAACTTCTTTATCACCTGAAAATGGTTTCATAGCAATAAACCCACAGTCAGTACTGTAAAAACTTCTGTAATGTATTTTGGAACCCCTCAAAAATTATGCAACACCCTCAGTTACTATCTCCAACACATTACATATTCCTCTTTCCTGTATCAATTGACAAAAGTATCTAGGCCTCCTATATGAATGGCACATCTCCTTCCACAATCACACTAAGATACAAATACATAAAGTAATTGCCCAACTAAAAACATGTTATCAAACTTCTAACTTATTAAACCCAGAAGACAACTGATGCATGACCATAACTGTCTTGCTCCTCACTCTGGCTTATGGTCTCCCTGTTATTGCTTTTCACAAAATACCAGCCTTCCTCAATTGTCAGAAAACAAAATATTCACCTTTACAGACATCAGGAATAACACTGTAGTATTATTTATAAAGGAAATGGTTACTAGTTGGAGTTAGGGCAGCTGTGCTCCTTAATATTCTTACCTACAAACTTTTATATGATATAGTTTGATTGCATATAGTTCATGATGAAAGACAAAGGAGGGAGAACCTCCTGTATAGGAATACCTATCAGATTATACAAAGTACTGTTTTCAAGAAAAGAGCAGTAGCTAAATGGAACAAATTATCTGAACAGGCAGTGGACTGTGAGTCCACAGAGCCTTCCAAGAAGGCCTGGGATGAGTGTTGACATAAGACAAAGGGTACAGGGACAGTAACTAAAGATGTCTAGTTATACAAATAAGCAGAGTAAATAAATGCAGGCAGTCCCAGGTTAAGGACGAGATCCATTTTTTACTCTGTCCTTAAGTAAAATTTGTATGCAAGTTGAAACACGTACATATGGTCCTTATTAAATGTCACTTAGTCAAATATTTGCTTAAGTCTAATATTTATTTTACTCTTCTTTGCATATAAAACACTTTAAAAACACTTCCAAAGAAAAAAAATCCTAAACATAATACTGTATGCTGTAGCTATGCTTCCTTACTTTCATGAGAACATTTTCACACACACACAAACCATACTTCTCAACTGTACAGATTTTCACAGAATGTCCAGATTTTGGCATCCTAATTTTGGTCTGTTTTTCATATACTTCTGGTTTTCTGTCAAATTAAGGGTAAATCATTACATATTGTGAAAATAGGAACAAAATTCCATTCCACTTACTCCAAATACATTACATGAGCTAAATGACTGAACCTGTTTTCAAATTAAAAAGTTTCAATTGTAGACAATTTATGAACAAACTTCCCACTTTTGGTTTGTCTACCATTTATGTTTTTCCAATTCACCTTCCTAGACTAGAAGCTTACTAGAACAGCCAAAGAGTTTCAGAATTCTACTTCAGATTCCTCCCCATTTTAAATGCGGATTGCCATTTTCCTATATCTATATAACTTTAAAAGTTAAAAACATTGCCTATATGAAATAACTGTTTAACCAAACCTGTTTATAGTTAAACCCAGATATACGTATAACTTTTATTCATGGAACCCCTAAATTATGAACTCCCTCAGTATATCTCAACACATTACATAGTCCCTTCCTTCAATAAAAACCTATTTGTTAATAATGCATCCTAAATTAACTAAAGTGCAATACATAAAATTCCAATAAAAATTATCAACTTTAATAATAACCAGACACACTGATGTAAAATTCTTCCCTATGAATTAAATCCCTTTTTCTTTTAAAAACTTCAGGTCAATTCAAAAAAATAATTACCTTTATAAATAAAAACCCTGATCTTTAACAGGTTTCAAAGGAAACATTGAGTATGATTGCTCCTTATCTTACTAGCTTTAAAATTTGTTATCAAATATTCTTGTAACAGGAGGAGAACCTTTTCGATACCTACCATTTCTAGGTTTTTCAATAAACGTTCTAATACAATTGAAGGCATTTCTTGAGTCAAACATCAACTTGGATAGTTCATAAGAAAAGGTTCAGGGGTAAACATGTTATTACAAATAAGTGTGTAAATAAATGGCGCCGTTAAGGGAGGGTCCTTTTTACCTTTTAAGAAATTTGTAGCAAGTTGAAACAGAAGGCCTTATAATGACTACATTGGTTTGCAGTTCATATTTCTTTATTCTTCTAAAAAATTTGAAAACTTCCAAAGAAAAACTTAAACATAAACTGTACTGCTGTTCCTACTTTATACATTTCCAACACAAACCATATTTACTTCAATTTTCCCAAATTATTTCCATCATAAATTTGTCTGTTTTCACACTTCGTTTTCTTATTTAAGTTAATATTTTTGTATTAAAAATAGGGAGCCTTAAGTTTCACTCAACCTCAGGTCCCAATCTGATGGTAAACCAGTTTTCTGTAATTCAGTTTGAAGGAATATTAAAATCTCTATTTGGGCTGTCCTAACTTTATTATGACTTTTCAGATTCTGCAAGGAGTCTTGAGTTGAATGCATTTGCTTCAGAATTCAACCCTTAGAATTCAGAATGTAAAAATGTATTCACAACTTCTAGGAAAACCAATAAATTCTAGGGTAACCCAAACCTTTATTTAAACAGAAGTCAATTCATACCAATTGATTCATCAAAAGTGGGAATAATAGCACCTTATAAAACCTTTTAAATTGAACCGCTTTTAAAGTTATTTTACAAATGGGGCCTGCTTAAATCAGATCAGGGTAAAGTTAGAATTGAATACACTTTTTGAAATAAACTAAGGTTGTAAATAATCTAATATTTTAAATTAAGTCGTTGACTTTGAAGGTTAAATGCACATGTTGACAGGAGCCTAGTGATTAAATTTTCCAAAATCTATTTCCAGAATCTACCACTTAGGTTCAATTAACTTTTAAGACAATTGAGGAAATTTCTGAATATTACACTATATAAAAAAAGATTCATGGTGAACTTTTTCAGATAATTGTTGGCAAATGAGACTTGAGACAGTGGTAATTCCTCTCAACGGACAAGGAGTGCAAAATCCCTTGGTTTGCATCAATGGGCTTAAGTGATCAATTGAACCAACACTTGCAAAACTTTACCTCCAGATAATTCATCCTCTGACCTATTCTAAACCCATTCTTATAAATTATCTGAGTTCCTACCATTCATTCAACACAGTTTGTGATTCCATTCTAACAAGTTAGGTTCCCTAAGCTTTTCCAGGAGCCCTAGGCTCCAAATGGGTCCAGTGTGGTATATTCCTAATGAATTCCGTATGGCCTATTGATGCCTGAAATAGCATTACTTCAACCATAGGAGTTACTTCAGACATGCGGTGCCTTAAATCCCAAATGTGTGGTATTGTCAACCATAAATATTATTAACTTCATCCACCATAATTTGGATCCAAGCTCTAAATATCTTCAGAACTGCTTACAAAGTGAAGTTCAGACACCAGGCTTGTCCAATTATCTTGGGGTTTACCAATATTTCCAGTATGGCTGGTACTGTTTAATTAAAGAAGGTCTCTTGAATAATGAAATCAAAGTTTATATTTGTTCTTTACATAATTAAACCAATTAATTTTCAGAATTCGGTAATTCAAAGTTCTTGAAGTAAATCTATCATTGGAATATGTTTAAGCATTTGAATTCATCTAAAATCTGTACTTAGATATAAAAAGGCCAATTGAACCCTTCCATGGTTTAGTCAAACATAATATTTTAACTTGGGCAATGCTGCGCCATTGTATCCGTCTTTTAGACCCAAGAACCAATTTGGAATTTGAATTTCCATAATTTCAACGTCCATGTCCACATTCCTCAAGTTCCCATTGCTGAATGAAAATCTCTAAGCCTAACAGAGGATTTAATTATTGGTCTTTTAGGTTCGATAATATACCAGAAGGCCTGCAAGGATACATGAGCCTTAAAAGGTTGTTCCAGTAAATATTAATTCATGTAAAATTTGGCAGGGCATTTTAACCACACCAGGCCTGTAGGTCTAAAGGAATTTCACCTTTTTGACTGGGGAAGGAATCCATAGAGGATTTTGAAGTTTGAGGTCACGAGGTTCAACAAACAAATAATAGAAACAATACCTGGAATGTTTGTATTGAGGTTCTAAGAATCTTCCATTCGTGATATTTCATTTTGGAAGGTAAAGAATTGCCTTCCATCTGAAAATCCTGGTTGGAAGGGTTATTCCTGGATCCACCCTGATAGTTATTTTCACCTCTTTCCCTTCTCTCCTCTATTCTTTTAGATCTTCTTGGACCACTAGAGTGGTCATTGTGGTTGTTAGGGTTAGTGAAATTATCTTGCCCAGCCTGTTCAGGTACCAGACTAGCATGTTCCTGAGAAACTACAGCACCAGGGGGGTTTGGATAAACCCGGTTATGCTTGTAGTCACCAATATCCCAGGTAATTTTCTTTTGCTTCTTCTGAAAGGCACTACACTCGTAGTCAGGGGCCTTACATAAAACCTCCTGAAACCCGTGAGAGCAAGGAGGAAACAGCAGATCTTTCTTGGTGTCAGAGTCGAGCTTCCGAAGTTCCTCTTCATATCCTGATAGGTGTTGCGTATTGTCCCAAACTATAAGGTTCATAAATTCAATTCCTATATGGTCAAAAAAATCAAGCAGTTCCATGTGAAACACTGAACTGCTATTCACACCGTTTGGATATTTAAAAATACATAATCCTTTCGGGACCCATTTGTTAGCAATACAATAACGCAGAAAAGAAGTGTCCATCTGCAAAGCTTTGAACTTAAACAATATTTTTTCAAACTGTTTTATTTTAAAGTCCAGGGTCAGTTCCTGGTCAGAACGCTGTGCTGATTCAAGACTGTCACCACCAAAAGATGTTTCATTAAACAGGAATTTAGCCTTAAGGCATCCCTGGGTATCCAAAGTAAAATCAGGAGATGGTTCATGTAATAGCTGCCCACCAGCTTCCATAGTCATGTTGTCAGTATTGAAGGAATTAACACGAACAACATTGTTGATAGAACACCCTTGACTATTAGTACACATAGCTTTGTTTTGGGTTAAAGCAACTGCTAGAGACTGAATTTGGTCTCTTAATTTGTCCATACAATCCAAAAGGATGGTTATCTCTCCATATGCCTCTTTGCTGCCTAAAATGGCACCAGGGGACCTGGAACTATATCCAAATAGCATTTCGGTTTGAGACATACCCAAGAGCGGAAAAAAGTAACAGCAAACCAAAGCCAGGTTCCACAACAGTGTACTGTAAGTCCAAAAATGCAAAATAAATGCTGCAAGGGTAAATCCAAATCTTTTTAATGTCTTAAAACCAGAAGTCTTAGCGCTTTCATTCACCACCATTGAACTTCATCAGAAACTGGTTAAAAATAAACTAAGTCCCCTTATATAACCTTTTGAAAATTGCACCAAAACTTTTAAAGTGATATACATCAAATAATCTTACACAAACCCATCACTTTAAAACACAGACCATTCAGTTAAGCAATACGGCTATGAATTGAAATACATATTATTTGAAATAAAACTTGAAAGGTTGTAAAAATAATCACAATACATTTATGAAATACAAGATGCTCTGATCTTCAGAGCAGATTTCAAAGAAACCACATCATTGATGCCAGGCAGGCTAGTGGCATTCAACAAAATTTGCCAAAAAAAAAAATCTCTTTTTTCTAGGAGAGTGTCCCAGCCACCACCCCTAGGTTGCAATTCCACCTTTTCAAGTATGGAGAAGGAAAATTTCTTGAAATCATTATATCTTATATCATGTCGAAAAAGGGCATTACACTGATGAGACCTTTTTATAGCATGTGTGTTTGTAAATATAGGACTTAAGGGCATCAATGGTCTTTCCAATGCAGAAAGCAGGACAGGAGGAACAAAAGGCAATATAATATACTTTCTAAGTTTATAAGAGCAATATTTAGTAAAATTGCCCCAATTTTTGGCCATTTGTCCCACTTTTATTTATGTCTTTGTCCAGATTTCTTGTTCTAAGAGGTTTAGGGGAATGACACACACATACACACACACACACACACACACACACACACACACACACACACACACACACACACACACACACACACACGCATACAGACACACACACACACACACACACACACACACACACACACACACACACACACACACTTAACACCACTTTACCTATTCCATAACTAACCTCCTCCCCTTATGCAGCCACCCACCTCTTAACAGCTGCCAGAAGATCGCTTGCTCCCTTTCACTCTTCACTCTCTCTCTCTCTCTCATACACACACTCTCTTCCTCATTCATACCTTCATTCATTCACATCACTCTCACTTTCTCCTGAACTCACACAAACAGTCACTTCCTCATTCATACCTGCATTCACTCACATCGCTCTCACTCTCCCGATCTCATATGCAGTCACTTCCTCATTCATACGTGCATTCACTCACACATCTCTCTCACTCTCCCAATCACACACACACACACACACACACACACACACACACACACACACACACACACACACACACACACACACACACAGAGTCACTTCCTCGTTCATACCTGCATTCACTCACATGTCGCTCTCACTTTCTCCTGATCTCTCACACGCAGTCACTTCCTCATTCATACCTGCATTCACTCACATCGCTCTCAGTCTCTCCTGATCTGTCACATCACACAGTCTCTTCTCATTCATACCTGCATTAGCTCACACATGATCACTCTCACTCTAACGGTATCTCTTTCTCTCTCACACACACAGACACACACACACACACACACACACACACACACACACACACACACACACACACACACACACACACACACACACACGCACACACACATTTGGGCAACTTTAACTATTTTAACTTTTTTTCACATTATTTCTGACATTGCGGCAGCTTGTTCGTATCTATGGGTTGTCCAAATGTTGGATGTCCGTAACCCAGGGACTGCCTGTAACTTTTTTCTATCACAGCTAAGTAATCTAACAGGTTCATAATTCCTTACTTGGTGATTGCTCTGCGAGGATCTTAAAAGGCCTAGCCTTCCATTTCCATAGCAGCTGTTAGCCCTAACAGTTTGTGCACAAATAATGGAGAGATGGGTAGAACAAGGATATTTTGAGATATTTACATGCTGCCCCTATCTATGAGGGATAAGGGAGCTAAACCTGGAGGTAAATTTGTGGTTACCCATCCAGCTACTTTATAAATCAAAGTGGAAATGGATGATGATAAAACAGTGGGGATGTACAAGAAATAAGGAGAGTGAGTAGACCTTTGCATGCAGGTCCTTGAGGAGAATAACAACAACAATACAGAATATTATATTCATAAAGTAGCAAAATATGTACTAAGAACTAAGCCAACATGGGAATGGAGTAAGGAGATTTTGCCAATAGGGATGATTGCAAGTAGGGGTACAGAACATAGGCAAGAGGGGCTGGAATTTTCTTGGGAAAACTGGAAAGGAACCAAGTAATTGGGAACAAGTAACTAGAGAGGAGAAGGGAATAATGTGGGATGAGGCCAAGCAGAAGTTTTTACTGCAAGTTGGAGACTGCCTTCCCTATTAGAATTGATATCAATGTATAGGCAAAGGGAAGGGGCTATGTAAGTGTTAAGTGAAAGACTATCTCTTAGAGTTTTCATCTGAGTCTAGATCAAAAGCTGCTATTTAAAAAGGGATAATTAGAAGGGCATATAAAATATTGCATTATAATTAGTGCAGCTGTGATATCTGTATTAGATTCATAAAATATTCCTCCTAGAACAGAAAAGGTATCCTTTTAATGGGTTGTAGTCATCTGACTTGCAAGTGTGTGTGGATAGTCAGACATTTGAAGACCTTTGGCATTCCATTATTCAGACATCTAGACATCTGCACCCTGTAACTTTCAATGGAAAATATTTTCAAGGCAATAGCTTGTTGCACAAGCTCCAAGGACAAGCATCTAGCTGGTATTAGCAGAAGGACAGTCAAAGTACTTTTGCATTTTCACTTTTTATGACCCTACTAATTGCTCCACCTGCCCCCCCCCCCCCCACACACACACACACACACACACTAAAAAGGTAAAATACACCATATTCTTAGATATCCTAATAAACTGAAATTAATGGACTTGGCAAGATTAACAAATACTCTCTATAAGCATTCACATGATTTATTTATTTATTGACATTTTATTACCAGGAAAGTCTGACTGGGTAGGAGTCCATTTTTTCAGCTGAGGCCCTGGGGGAAAAGCTCCAAAGTATTACAAAACATTTTATGAACAATAATTTTACAATCTTTAAAAATAATACAAAAATGGCTACAGTTTAAATAATTATACCAAATTAAACATAATATGAAAACATTTGTTAAGAACAGATACAAGTTAAATGAAAATGAGAAATTAAAGGTATGTTAGTATAATACAAACAGAAATTACAATATGAAGTAACAGAAAAGTGATAAAGTGGTGGACTTCTTTAAAAAGGTCACCAAAGCAATGTATAAGGGCAAAATGTTTCACACTGCCTACCTTGACCTGGCCAAGGCATTTGACACAATACCCCACTCAGGCATTGTTGACAAACTCAAGAGATTAGGTACAAACTCATATGTCACTCAGTGAACAGTCAACTGGCTCACAGACAGCACCCAGGAAGTTAGAACTGGGGAGTCCATCTCTAAAAAGAGGCCAGTCACAAGAGGAGTTCCTTAGGGATCAGTTCTTGGACCGCTCCTTTTTGGCATTTACTTTTCTGACGTCAAAGCCAATGTCAGTGGTCTCTGGTTGACTAAATTTGTAGATGATTGCAAATTAGGAGCTGTCACTGAATCTCACACTGACACAGGTAAACAACTGGTGTTAGAGCCATGGACTAAAACTAAATGCCAAGAAATGCATAATAGTATCTTTCAGGAAGTCATCCACCCCTGGTAACTATCATATTGACAACACACCCCTTAGAGTTGACCCAGTAGTCAGGGACTTAGGGACATACATAGATAGCAATCTAGCCTTTGACTATCACATGTCCACAGTAGTGAGGAAATCCTTCTGTGCTGCACAACTTATAAACAAAGGTATAGCATCTAAGTCCAAAGAAGTCATTGTTCCACTGTATTCAGCATTCATCACACCTATCATTGAGTACAGTGCCCTCTTTTGAATGTATTTAACAAGGCATTTCCAACAATTGGAATGTCCACAGAGGTTCCTCACTAAAACAATACAGGGCTAAAGTAAATTGTCCTATGCAGACCGCCTCAAGGCTCTATCCCTGTATCCTGTCTCTTACCGGCTTTTGAGGGGAAATCTATGCCTGACATACAGGGCATTGTCAGACCCCACTCTGATGGACCTCCTGCATATCCACAAAACAAACAATACCAGAATTACCCATTCTAAAGACTTACACTTTGTCTGATATAAACAGGACCATCTGGAGAGACAGGTATGTATCCTAGAGATTACCCCATCTCTGGAACAAGCTTTCCAATTCATGTGAAGCAGAGTTCCTCCCTAACCCAATTCAAGTGCAACCTGGACAATTGGATGGGGAGCAGGAAATTAATCCCTGGTTTAGCACCTATTTCTCTAATGGACACAGGCAGCCTGTAAATGGTTCATCTCCCAGGCCCTAGCTTGTAAATGTTTCATCTCCCAAGCCCCTGCTTACACTTATCAAGGGTATCAGAACTCGTCAGAGATTTGGGATGCATGGCTAGGCTTAAAAAGGCCCTTGTGATCATTAACCTAGTAAACACCTATGAACCTAAATCTTAAAAATGGAGTAACAGGGGTGGCTGGTGTTGATCACAGACCTGCTCAGTTCATAAATTCGTTCTATAAACTACCCAAAAAGAACAAATGGGGATACTTGTGATTAACATGGCTAGACCTGTAAAGGCTCTAGGGCTGCCAGCTTAGTAACTGCCTATGAACCTATGAACCTCTGAACAGCTGCCATTTCATGGTACTCCCCTCAGCCTCATTGATTGTCACATCAGTGATTAGGGAGCCCACTTTGCTATGGTCAATGGATCTGCTCCACTGTCCACAACAATCTGAGAGCAACTGGGGGGGGGGTTATAGTCTCATAATTTACACCAGTGGCACCAAGTGGGTTAAAATATAAAATGTGCATAGAAGTGAACTCATTACATCCGAGTGATGCCTCCAGGTGCATCTGCAGTTACCTCCTACTGCTCCTCTAGGCGTCAAATGTTGCTTGTTCATATTTGCATTAATAATTCCAAAACCATGCAACATAAAAGGTATCAGAAGATTGTATCTTGAAGCATAAATAATGGCAAACACAATTGTATTGATATTTGATCTCTGTCAATGAATATTTGTTAGAAGTGTAAGGTGATAAGTTCATTTTTTAAAGACTCAAGCCACACTCACTTGGAGCTAAAGGTGCACACTCAAAAGAGCTGTACTGGAGGGAATGAATTGAAGCTTGGCCTCAAGAGCATATAGAAAATATTCACTTTCACACTGATTATCAGCCACTCAGGGCTTTGGACCTATCCTCCCAGGGCGCTTTCCCACTTTCATATGCATACAGTTCCCTTCAGTGCTACCTTTCTCACATTAACTGTACTTTTAATACAATATTACACACACACACACACACACACACACACACACACACACACACACACACACACACAAAGTGCTTTCCGTGGAAGGCTGGTAATATTTGCAAATACTACAGTTTCCCGTTGTGGTCCAATGAAAAAATAAACAAAATAACTTTAAGCACAAATGATAATGTATAGCTGAGCAGTCTAGCCAATCAGGAGTATATATCAACACCTAGTCATCATTCACAGAAATACAACCAGCAGATAGGATATTTAAAAGACAAATCTGTCTAACCAGATAAATATTTCCTCACGATATCAAACTGGAAGAGATGCTGAGGGCTATTTATCCTATCTGAATTTTCAACACATAACAGACAAAGACACAAATGCAGTAAGCTAGTGAATATTCAGCAAATGTCCTGCACAATACTTCTACAAAAAGTAAAATTATAGTTACCAATTCAACAGTATCTGGAGAGAGTGCCATTCCATCTGTCCCCTGGGGAATATCTTGTAATAGACCCACAATGGAAGACAGTCCATTAACATGATTCCTCCAAACTCTTCTCCTGTTAGTGAACTACAGTTCATGGTACTTTCTGGAAAATTTAAAGAGGTAGTTTCTTGGAGAAACCAGTTCTCTCCTGCTTTGGGTAATTGGTTTATTTTTTCTCCTTTTGACAAACAGTCACCACACAGGATCAAAAGATGATATCAATTGCAAATTCAGAGCAAGCAGGTAATTACCTACTCAGAGTAGCTGCCCTCCACTAAAAGAGAAACTCAAAAATTATTTTAATTTACTCCCTACTGCTAAATACAGCAAAATATTCATATTTTATTTCAAACATTTTACATATCAGGTGTACATTTTATATTGTATTTGTGTGTGTGTGTGTGTGTGTGTGTGTGTGTGTGTGTGTGTGTGTGTGTGTGTGTGTGTGTGCGTGCGTGTGTGTGCGTGTGTGTGTGCGTGTGTGTGTGCGCGTGCGTCTGTGTGCATGCATGTGCGTTTGTCTGTGTGCATGCTCATGTGTGTGCATGTGTGTATGTCTGTTTAATTTCATTTCTTTTGTGCTTCTAGTGTCATGACAGGAATGGACCCCATTCCCAAGTCAGGGTATGATAAAGTTCATGAAATCAGTATTGTTTCAGTCTTTCATGTTAGCCTAGAGTGTTTTTCTGTGTACCTGCAATATACCCAGAATTGCTTCATTTTGCATTTCATATGAGGTTATATGTATTAGTAACAAATTTAAGTACAATTGTAAATTATTTTTTATTAGTCCTGTTGCTCCTGTTACTACTGGAACTGTCTGGGGATCTGAATTTCACATTGCTGCTCTTTTGGCTAGCAAATCCTGGTATTTTAAGACTTTGTTTTTATCTGTACATAAGACACTGTAATAACTGGGTGTAGCAATTTCAATGATTAACGCTACTTTTGGCTTTTTTAATGGACTGCTATATCTGTTTTTCTTCCATCTATTTTTTGAACTGCTGATAATGGATAATCCCTTATGATATAAATTTCATCACTCTCTTCAATGCTTTGTAATATTTGAACAATCCTCAGTGCCACAGTCTCGCCACAATGTTGTGTCTTTCAGTATACAGACCCTCTGCCATAAGTGCGATTGTCCACTATACTGCATTGCTATCTAGCTATATCTGTCTCTCTCTTTCTATATATATATATATATATATATATATATATATATATATATATATATATATATATATATACACACACACACACACACATATGTATACATGTACACACATGGACAGGAGAGACTGAGGGATCACTGGAAGATGTATGTGGCAGCTAGGAAGAAGGTAGAAAACTGCATCAAGAAGCCAAATGTAAACATGGAGGAAAGGCTGACAGGAGACTTTAAGAAGAAGTAGGTCTTCTTTAGGTGTAAAGGAGAAAGGATGTGTGCAAGGATGGAAACCAGTGAGCTAGTTTAGCCTGAAAAATGCTAAAGCATAAGTAGGCCAAATCCCCATATTAGTGTTCACCAAGGGAGGATAGCATTCTGGGAAGGGAGAAATTGGATAGAGTGAAGACTGACAGATAATGATATAATGACTGAGCAGATCGAAAGGCCACTGGAAGCTATGAAGGAGGAAGAGATATAAGAACCATACGGTATCCTTCCAAAGGTCATAAAATGGCTGCCAACTGCTGGTAGTTTCTTAAGCTTGTAACTTTTCAAAGTGGTTGAATCTGGTGATTGTACTTGAACCTTTAAAAAAAGTCCACCTGTCTAGTCCCTGGATCCTGGATTCGCTCCCGTGCATTTAGCACATTGGGCAATGAGTGGCCTTCAGCACTCATTGTTTCTGTAGCATGTATGGGTTTTACAGGGTTGGGTTGCTGGCCCGAGGCCCAACCCTCCTCACAGAGTACACCACACACTCACACCTAGGGCCAATTTAAAATATCCAATCTATCCACTGCATGTCTTTGGAATGTGGGAGGAAACTGGAGCACCTGGAGGAAATCCAGACGAATGCAGTGAGGACATGCATACTCCACACAAAAGGCACCCTAGCCGAGAATTGAACTGGAGGACCTGTTGCTGTGAGGTGATAGCTCTAACCGCTCCACCACTGCGATGTCCCCACATATCTGGTCAGCAAATTAAAATTAAATATGAAGAAAACGTTTGCTAGGCAGTTGTAATATGGCTTTAAAAATCAGAATAACACACAGGAAAATAGAAGTAAGGAGTTATAGTTCCTATTTGAAAATTCAGTACAAAGAGCAACCAAGCATAGTATAGTATAGTACAAGAAAATGAGTCTGTCATCAGTGGTGGTCAAAGTGAAAGAAATGGCACTAACTTACAACTTATGTGATATGTGGGACAACCAGTGCAACAAATTCTAACTTGGATTCATGGTAGGTAGATTTGGTTAGACTAATGTGATGCAACTTCTGAGACAAGATCACTGGGGAGGTGCTAAAAGGTAACCCTTTGGATGACATCTAATTGGATTTCAGCTAAACTTTTGATTCAGTCTTGCATTGTATGCTAATGACAAGAAATAAGAAGGTAGGTGTGGGTAGCAAACTATATAAATGGATGGAGAGTCAGTCAGATAACAAAGGCCAGAGGATAATAGGGGGAGTTGCCAGATGTTAAGAATGTGGTAAGTGATGTATCTCTGATGTCTGACTGTTTTAGTGTGTTATTTCTGCCCCTCTAAGGGCACAGAAAACTGGACCCATCTCTTTGCAGTTGACATCATGTTATGGAATGAAAGCAGATGAAGCAGTGAGCTTGAGAGGTGCCAAAGGAGACTGGAAGCATGGCCCAAAATGTGGCACATTCACTTCAGCCCATCCAAATGTGCACTGCTGCATTTGGGGAGTGGCACTCTAAGGACTGAATGTATAACAGGGGTGTCAGTCTAAACACTCCAAAGGTCCTGGGGTTAATCGTCATCATGAAAGCCATCAGGATCAATGTGAAAGGGTGGCCACAAAGGCTATAAGTATGTTATATGTACCTATGGAGAAAGTGAGTGCAAGACAGGGAAGACTCAACAGATAACTGGATGTTAATACATTTACGTTTGTCATGGAATGCACTACAACCTGAGTGTTGTGCATACTTGGGTAGGTACAGAGAAAAGTAACTAAGATGGTGAGGGGAATGGGGGCATGACAAAAAAAGACAGGCTAAAGTAGGGCAGACTTTTTCACTAAAAAATGGGAACAATATGGCTATGTAGGGCACTAAGGTGTAAATGTGATCAGATTATTCTAGTAAGGAACTG
Organism: Protopterus annectens; assembly: GCF_019279795.1. NCBI lineage: Eukaryota > Metazoa > Chordata > Ceratodontiformes > Protopteridae > Protopterus > Protopterus annectens. The sequence continues at coordinate 677,475,794 of NC_056745.1, read as the reverse complement.
TAGGGGAGACCAGAGAGGGGGTGTTAAAAGAAGCACTGATGAATTGTGATATGAAATAGTGTTATTTTTAAGTGAGATTGACAGACTGACAAGTGGAATCATTGATCAAAATGGGTGGTAGCAGTTATGACAGCTCTAGCCTTTAAAGCAGCTTGAAATCCTGAAAGGTTGTTACACAACAGGATAGGGCGGTTGTGTTAGTCTAACTGCAGCACTCAGGCAGATTAGGCAGCCTCAGCCATTTCCTCATATCCAGTTTATGTAATGCCTCACACCAGGCAGTAATCATTATCACTTTCTTATAATTTTCTCCTTAGGAACTTCATTGAAGATAGCATGCTGAACATACCCCTGTGTGTACAGCTCTTGCAGTCACCCATAACATCCATCTGTCCCTCCGTATGTGAACTTCTGTCATACTGCCATCAAAAGGGTAAAGCTGGCTGGCTTCTACTAGAGGAACTTATTAGACATTCAAAAGCTTCAAACATCTTTGCTAAGGCCAAAACCTTGATGGTTTTCATGTGCTAAAATGGGTCTATGTCAGAAGATTTGAGTTCTTGGAAACTCAAAATTCATATTGTTGAGATAATATGATAGAGGTTTTGAAAACCTGAACTTTGGAAAACAACAAAAATCTACATTTTTTTCTATTTTTTTTGCACACCCCACACCCCTTACATACTATATATACCAACTCCAAGATCGCACTACAATGGGGAAAAGGGTAAATTCCCCGATCCTCACTGTACCGCAATCTCCATTAAAAAGCTTTGAGTTTTTGGAAAATCGATCATATGGTCTTGACCATATCAATTTTGAGTTTCTGAAAACTCAAACTTCTGATCATAGGATTATAGGATCATATGAAGTTGCTAGACTAATGGCCCTAGTGCCCTTATAAGCCTAGCCAAGTTCTACCTTTATTTCCACGATCAGCACTTATCGCCTCTGTCCAAGAGGGACACAGTTGGAACCCCAGGGGTAAATTTACAGTTATCCATCCAATCATCCAGATTGTATTTGAAGAGGGCCAATGAGGTGTTCTATTTGACATGAAGTGGGAGTCTGTTCCAAAGGTGTGGTAACCTCTGGGAGACAAATCTGTTCCTCCAGCAGGTTCTATTAATGTCACATACCAGGTTAAGGTCTTTAGAGCTAGTAAACCGCGTACCATTTGACTTACGGCTATGCAGCATTTCCAATAAAGCTGGGTCAGAGATTGCCTTGTATGCAATGCAGAGATCACCTCTGGGTAGTCTGTATGAAACAGAATAAAGTGACAGTGATTTCAGATGATCCACATAGGACAGATACTGAAGACCTTGATTTTTCCTTGTGAGAAACCTCTGTGGTCTCTCTAATTGCTGTAGGTGCTTGGAAAAGTACCTACCAAAAGAGGCATTGTACTCAATTATTGGCCTGATGAGGGAAGAGTACAGGGAGGTTATAACTTTTTTTTCTGGAGGCAATGCCCCTATGTATAAGCTGAGCAATATAAAATGCCCTTCTTATGACTGCGGAGACATGGTGGTCAAAGGAAAGGTTTCTGTTAATCTGCGTGCCAGGTCTCCCACCACTGAGTGCGTATTTAAGGTGTTGCTATTGATGTGGTAGTTAGCAGGAACATCACTTTAACCAAAAGGGATGATAATACATTTTATTGCATTGAGTTTAAGGCCATGTCTTTGGCACCAGTCATTTATTTGTGTAATACCCTCTTAACATAATTTGGAGATTCTATGATAGCTCCCAGTTTGCAGTCATCAGCAAACTTTGTCAGCCACAAACCTTTAGATTTTGCTTGTACTTCAGAGAAATAGATTCCAAACAGTGGAAGTCCCAGGACTGATCCCTGTGGACCACCACTGGTTACAGATCTGCCGGAGGTGGATTCCCCTATTTTGACTATATGGCCTCAATTAGTGAGCTAGTTAGTGACCCATCTAATGATATAAGGGTTGATACCTAGCTGGTTGAGTTTGTCAATGATGTCTGAGTGGGGGATAGTGTTAAATGCCTGGACTAAGTCTAGCTAAGTTTTATGGACAGATTTCCCCTTGTCTAGGGCCTTGGTGAATGTCTTGAAGAAGTTCAACAGGTTTAACAGGCATCATCTCCCTTTGACAAATCCAAACTAAGTAGGGTTCAGTTTTTAGAGATTACCTATATCTTTGTTGATAAGGCCCATGATGATTCTCTCAATGGCCTTGCAGATAGGGCTAGTCAGGCTAATAGGTGCACGGTTCATGGGGTCAGTGGGAGCACCACCTTTGTGCAAGGGGATAATGGTGGTCATTTTCAATTCAGCTGGAATGAAGCCGGTACTTAGACTATGATTGAAAAGAGTACCCAGTGGTGTTGCTAATTCTTGTTGGAGCCCATGTAGGATGCAGCCTGGGATGTATCAGGTTCCATAGATACTGTGTTTGGAGCCTTAGAGAGGGTATTTATGACCTGCTTTTTAGAGATACAAGGTAAGGGACAGGTGATAGGGATGCCATGGGTTACGTGTAACAGGGACAAGGGAGTGAAGTTTTCACAGAACCTGTCGGCCAACAGGTTAGCTATGTCTACAGCTCAGTATATGTGGTATCATTAACTACCACTTCAGCAGAAATCTGGGACTTTCCTTTTAGATTACAGATGTAACTAATTTCTTATGATTGTCCTTTGTTGAGGAAGCTAATTTGGATTCATAGTTTGCTGTGGAGGACTTTGCAAGAAGTGTTATTTGCTTGTTTAAGCTGAGGACAGAGTGTTTACAGTTTAGGGTTTGCTTCCTCTTACTCTTAGACAGCAATTTCTTCCTCTTATTGCAAAGTTTGTTAATGGCAGTTGTCCACAAGGCAGATTTGCTCTACGTTGAGGAGCTTGTTTTAGTTGTATCAGGTATGGTTGAGTCAATGCCGTTATACAGGTGTTTGTATAAAGCACTGGTGCAGAACTTGGCATAGTTGCCAGTTCCATCTGAGGGGGGTGGTGCAGTGAAACTACTTATACCTTCCCGTAAGAGGTTATAATCTGCTTTTGGAGAAGTTTTTTACTTTAGTTGCTGCTAGGGGAGGTCAGGTGTGATAGTTACTTCGAATTAAATGGATTTGTGGTCAGATCTCACCAGGGAGGATCTCACAGTTGGGGTGTTGCAGTGGTCCCCTGTATTGGTAAGCACCAGATCCAGGATGTTGGCACACCTTGTAGGGGTGTCAACCAGCTTGTCCAGGGCATTGGAGTTAACAAAGTCGAAGTGAGTCTGCACATGAGTAATTTACCCAGTCAATGCATGGGTAGTTAAAGTCACCCAATACCATGGTTTTCGGATGTATCTTAATAGACTCAAGTAGATCCAAATAGGCAGAGTGGGTGCCCTGATTCATGGAGGGGATTCTGTAGCTGGCAATGACTTGAATAGTTGTCCTATCAACAGTTAATTGCACCTGATGTGTCTCCAGGGAATCATACTGTTTAACCAATCTAGAGATGTATTTATCTTTAATGAATATTGATACACCACCTCCTTTAGTTTTCAGTCCTTCAGTATGTGGTTTGAATGTGGGGAAGGAGGTGTAACCTGGTATGCCTGGGGTGCTCTCCACAGCCTTGAACCAGGTCTCTGTGACTGTACAAAGTCTGCATCTTCCACGGTAAGGACTGCTTCCAGTGAGTGCAGTTATAGGGACCTGTAAGACTCTAACTGTTAGAGCAATTAACTTAGCCACTGGTACAGTACGGTTAAGACAAACCTAGACAAGAAAAGCAAATAAAAGAATCCATTTTTTCTAACATGAGCTTGGCTTTACGTTTCATACTGTACCTGTAGACCTGTCTAAAGAGAAAATATTCAGACATGCATTGCACTGCATCCGGCATCCCGTTAGAATGTCTGCTCCAGTGTGGTGTTATTTGCTTATATTTCTGAAAAGAGTAAAAACACCTAAACACTCACTAAAGTGACTGATCAACCAAATGAGCAGAGGGCTGGAATGGTGAGTATTCAATTACCACTGTTATCAGGAAAGAAAAATACAGGCGTGGAACAATATGCTATAATAGGTTCTTATAAGAAAGTGAAAGGCTGTAGCATACCTCTACTAGAAACGACAGACAACATCTTGAAAAAATTAAAATTTCCTGCAATCCATGCCTGCACATTCAAAAGCCTAGTTAATGAGGTGTGGCTCAAACTTTTCCATCCCCATTGCATAAACAACTGGAAGTGAAAGCAATGCAGTTTCTGGTAAAATAATCATATGTAGTGCTCACTGTGAACCTCAGGAATTATCATTAAATGCACTAGGGAAATACAATCATTTTCAGAATAAAGCTGCACATCAACATATCATATCGCTTTTATGAAATTGCATATAAATGTTTCACATAAATTAAATCAAATTCATAAAATATTCCAAAAAGACAAAAAATGTGACCTTCTGCTGTAATATGCTTTTATTTGAATCTGAATATAAAAATAGATCATGTTCTGGTAAAGTGGGTGTTGGCTAAAACAATAAAACATAATGAATACCATGTGTGTTAAATATTATCGTAAGAAAAAAATACCTTATATTTCAGATCAATATGACTGTGATAACGTTAATGTATTGAAAAACGTAAACCTTTTTAGTGTGTTGTTATGAGTTTGTGTGTGTGTGTGTGTGTGTGTGTGTGTGTGTGTGTGTGTGTGTGTGTGTGTGTGTGTGTGTTGTGTGCATTTGTAGACAGTAAAAGATTTCATGTTATTTATATATGTTTAACTAGATATGATATTACAAGCTGCATTTGAACAATATGGGGCTAGGGTAACGTAAATAACAATTTTCTAAAATCTACTTTCAGATTCAGTACTATTTTTCCATATGACAGTATGAGTATTTTTTCTTTCTTGTCATTTTCATAATAAGAACAAGGAATAAACTACACAAAATTCAGGTATTCAAAATTCGGTTAATTTGTCCAGCATAAAAAACAGGATATGCAGCCTGTCACATTTTAGAATACACACACTTGATATGCTAAAATATATATATATATATATATATATATATATATATATATATATATATAGACAACAAACTAAAGTGTGTTTGAGATCATAGTGTATAAAACCAAACTCAAACACTTGTACTGAATTCCATACAATCAGAGTGAAACAATCATTCATTGATTTGCAGTACAGAACTCATGGATAAATTTTCTCAACACAACTATATGAATTAAAAAAATACTTTTTTGGAAGTTGAAAACTGTTAGGGATGTCCTGAAGATAGCTCCAAGACCAAGCCATAATGTTATTTGCATTTCTTCTTAATACAAACACTGTTAGGGATGAATTTTATTGCTTTCTTTCAAGCAATAATGATAGGTAAACCTAAGATAGTACCATCTTACAAGAGATATTAAACAGTGCAGCTTTATAAACTGGCCATGGCAAATGTCCAAAGAGTGATCTTATTGCATGTATTTTCCTTGCCAACCCAGATGTACTTTGTTGTAACAGTTCAATGGATATTACAAGGACTAACAGTACAATGTAGTGATAAAGAATTTGATGTAAAGAAATTATGTTAAGGCATATTTTTTGGTAGCTGAAAATGTTTTACAATACATGCTGTAACCTGCGTCGGATGAGAAGATCACCTAGTCTATATTAAATCAAACTGTTTAATTATGAAGAAAGCACTAGAATTCCTTCCAGAGGAGACTACCCAGCCTGGTTGTTGCTACAATGTCATGGCTATATCAGCATGCTCAGTACAAGCTCACTCCTTATCAGTTTACAAGCAGGCAAACAGCTTTAGGTCAGTGATGACAGAGGCTTTAGCCTTACACTCTTCTCTTTGGTTTTGTGAGTTTGAATGGTCTCTTATTTATTGCTAATTTATTTGCATTTGTTAACTATAAAAGTCCTGGTGCGTATAGCCCATTTTTGGAGAAAGTTCAGGAAGAAAAGATCCAAGAGACATCTGATAGTGAATTTAGGAAATTATAAATTATAAAATATACACAGTTCAATAAACATGGTCATTAATTGTAATTATCATCTACATAGAAAATAAAATCATTATAAAGAGCATCAGAACATCGTATTCTGGTAGCATGATTTAGAGAGCAGGTAGTGAATAGGTCAAAGACACTGCTTCCTTTTATTTCATTATATAGTATTCAAGCATATCTCACAAGAGATACCACTATTTCTAAGGCACTTTCTCAGGACCTTGGCCTCAGTCTGCTTATACACCCAGCTGTGTAGTGCCAGTTCAACAAACACTAAACATAGGTAGAATAACATTAGAAAGCAGCTGCCTCAGCAAAGGAAACAGTAGCTTAGGAAGTTGGAAAGTGATCCACAAACTAAAATATTAGCCCATTTTGATTTGTAGTTTCAAAATAAAATAAACGGTGCCTTCAAAACACTGTTCAGTCTCACAGCTCTTCCAGGATGTCGGCTGTCTTATAACTACAAGGAAAGTCCAAGGCTTCAGGCCTCTCCAATACAGTGTGCAGTCAAATTATTGGACCAAAACCCAGTTTTAGAATCCTTTCTTAGTAATCAAGTTCTCCAGATTTGTAATTTTTCTAGTAATGAATCATTGTCCCTTTTCAATCTGTTTCAGGTGGCTTGTTTAATGGCTACAGAAAACAGTATTGTATTCAGTAATGGGATGGCCTACCCAGAGTAAGCAGATGGCCATTAAATTAGATGAAATACAAAATGTACTTTTCTGATTTTGGTAGATGCACACTGGTCAAAGCTTAAAGTGTTGACTGCCCTCAATTGCAGAGCTCTAACAGTGGTAGCATTTTTTTATGATTTGCCTACTTATTTTATATCATAATTGATATTCTTTTCTGTAAAGTCTCTTAGTGCTGTATTTCTTGACATTAAAAGTGAAGCTATTACTTTTGGACAAAGTATGTATTTTTGTAGACCATCCTGGAGAACTTCAGTATCTTTGACTGAGTAATTGCATTATCCACTTTGCTGTCTTCAGCATACCTTTTCTAGAATCTATTTCCTACTTTTATATCCAAGAGGAATAACCCCAAAAATATCTCCAGTACAGAACCCTGTGGGATATCACTGGTAACCCACATAGGGATGAGCAATAAACACTACACTCTAACTTGTTGCATTTTTTTATTTACCCCAGGTCTTACCCAGTAAACTACACTTAAACTGACATTTAATTTGCCATCTATTCCCTTATATCAAAATCAAGACAAGCAGAATGTCAAGAAGTTCAAAGGGCAAGGTTTCCCTTTCATAAATCTATACTATAACATTTTAAAAAGTATAGGTCTGCTGTGTTGTTTTTGATAAGTTCTTTTGTTCCATTACTGTTCTCAACACAACTGTACAAAGGGCAATCTGATAAAATTGTTTTGGTTTGATATATCCCACCTTTATGTGTTACTACCACTAAAGGGATGTGTTCACATATTAACATTTTATTTAACATGACCAGTTGGGTTTTTAGTTAGGTTTCCTTGATTATGTATAGAAACCACCAGGTATCTCTCCTGGTCCCTTAGCTCTTGGGTTTTTAATTTTTATTTTCAGCAATAGTTATCATATCTATTGGTATAAAAGGATACTGCCCATTGTGTTTACCTCACACTAACATATCTCTTTGGTTAATGCAAAGCTTGCGCTAAAAAATTACGCAAGTATTTTTATTAAGTGCTGTAGAGAGGTGAACATGTCTTTGTTAACTGGTAACATGATACAGTCACAACTTTAATCATTTAGTTTTCTATTATAATTAAATAAACATTATTGTATTATTATTGTAGCTTTACATCTTTGAAATCAAACTGAGTATGTCATTAGATATAGAATATTTAATAAAATAAGTATTTATTTAGTTATTTTGCTTTTTTGTACCAGGTTTGTCCAACTGGGTTTAGTCAAAAAACCCTTTTCAGTAGAGGCCTAGGAAGAAAAGCTCCAACATATTACAAACATTTGCAAACATACATGCAGTAATATACATGAACAGACATTAAGTAATATACATTAACAATCACACATACATTTGCTAATTAGATTATGTTATGAAATAAAGGAAACTATTACAGTATAAATGATACTTATGCATTTAGTAGAACATTGAGCAATGAAAGAGGCAAATTAGTGGGTTTGTCAAATAAGCAACAGATGTGCTTTACAATTAGAAATTCAAAGAACAGAAACAAGGGAAAGAATTCAGCGGGGCAGAAACTGTTAATATTGCAGTTAAGAGGTATGGTATTAAGCAGGTACAGAGACAATTGCATATAGCTATCATAAGATTTATAATAGAAATATAGAGATAGAGTGGTGAGTAGTGTCACAAAAATATGTATTTCAGTATATGGTTAGTAGATGCTAGTAAAACTATTAAAGGAGTTTTAATCTTTATTTTTTTATGACTCAGATAATTTTAAGTAGTGTTTTTTTAGTTATATATCTTATCAATTTTGTTTCTCCAAGAGAGTTTTTGTGGAATGAACCTTTATATGCCTAACTAGCATGTATACATAGGTTCATAGGTTCATAGGTGTGTACTAGGCTAATGGCCCTGGAGCCTTTACAAGTCTAGCCCATAGGATTACCCTGGCATCGGGCCACCCGACCTTAGTTCCTAGTACCTCTGTCGAGTAGAGCCACTGGAGTAAACCCCGGGATGAATTTTCTATTTCCCATCCACTCATCAAGATTTCTGTTGAAGAGAGCCAGTGAGGTGCTCTGCTTGACATATATGGGAAGTCTATTCCATAGCACGGGCAGTTTCTGGGTTATGAACCTGTCCCTCCAGCATGTTCGGTTGATTGTGGTAATGCGGTTGAGGTCTCTGGAGCGTGTAGTGTGGAGGGATTGGGATTTTTTTAGATGTAGCATTTCTAACAGAGCTGGGTCAGAAATGGCTTTGTAAGTCAAGCAGAGATCGCATTTAAGTAGGCAATATGAGACACAGAATAGCTGGAGTTTTTTGAGTCTGTCCATATAGGACAAGTGTTTATGGCCTGGGATCCTCCTTGTGAGGTACTTTTGTGGCCTCTCCAGTTGTTGCAGGTATCTAGTGAGGTACATGCCAAACGGGGCATTGTACTTGATGATTGGCCTAATGAGGGAAGAGTAGAGGGAGACAATGACCTCTTTCTTCCTGGATGCAAAACCCTTAGTAATGAGATGTGCCACATCGAAGGACTTTCTGACCACAGTGGCAACTTGGTGGTCAAAAGAGAGGTTGCTGTCAGCCTGTGTTCCCAGATCTCTTATAACTCCTTCTGTGTTCATTAGACTACCATCAATGTGGTAATTCAAGGGATTCCCAAGGGGGGTGATGACACATTTTTTGGCATTGAGCTTAAGGCCATGGTTCTGACACCAGTCATTGGTATCATTGAGGCCTTTCTGTAGGATGTCAACATCACTTGGGGAGTTAATAATAGCTCCCAACTTGCAACTGTCTGCGAACTTTGTCAGCCAGAGTCCCTTAATCTTGGCCTGGACTTCACAGAAGTAAATATCAAACAGGAGAGGACCCAGGACTGAACCCTGTGGGACTCCACTCGTGTCTGGTCATCAGTCTGACTTGGAGTCAGCTACTTTCACACTGTGGATTCTATCTGTGAGCCAGTTTGCAACCCACCTAGTGATATAGGGGTTAATGCCTAGCTTAGTGAGTTTTTCTATGATTCCTGAGTGTGGAATGGTATCAAAGGCTTTGGCCAGATCAAGTTAGGCTGTATGAACCACCTTGCCTTCATCCACAGCTCTGGTGACTGACTCAAAGAAGTCAACCAAGTTGAGCAGGCATGATCTACCCTTCACAAAACCACACTGTGTAGGATCCAGAGTTTGGAGATTCCCTATATGCTTGTTTATTATGTCCATGATGATGCGTTCCATAACTTTGCATATCAGACTCATCAGGCTAATTGGGTGATAATTCCCGGGGTCTGTAGTTGCTCCTCCTTTGTGGAGAGGGATAACTGGAGCAGTGTGCCATTCAGTAGGGACAAAGCCTGAGGTGAGGCTGTGACTGAACAGGGCACACAGGTGAGGTGCCAGTTCACTCTGTAGTTCATGTAAAACACAGCCAGGGATATTGTTAGGTCCCATAGAAGCTGTATTCCTGGCCTTGGACAGTGTTGTTTTAACCTGTGCAGCAGTAATACTGGGTGCCTGGCAATCTACTGGTATTGTGATTGGTCCTTTGGGAGGGGGATAAAGTTAGCACTGAATCTGTCGGCCAGTATATTGGAAATATCTGTTGGCTCAGTATAGGAGATACCATTGTGCAGTAGCTCAGAGCAAATCTGGGTATTGCCATGGAGATTCTTTACATAACTATAGAAGGCCTTGTGGTTGTCTTTACTATCTGCTGCAATTCTGTTTTCATAGCTAGTTTTAGAGGATTTGATGAGGGATCTCCACCTTTTGTTGAGGCTGATAAGGGAGTTTTTCCAGTCTTAGGACTTTGCCTTATTCCGCATCAGTTTCCTCCTTTTGTTGTAGAGTTTCTTTATGACAGGGGACCACCAGATTGGCTTCCTTTTTTTTGAGGACAGTGTCTTAGTTCTAGTGGGTATGGCGAGATCCATGCATTTGTGTATGTGTTCGTACAGTGCATTGGTGTATGATTCAGTGGTCATGCAACTACTCTCCATTTGCATGGGTGCCATGAAGTTAGCCACCTCTGTTTTTACAAGCCCAAAGTTAGCTTTGGAAAAGTTTTTCATGGTGGTTACCTTTGTGGGGGGGTGTGTATTTCCAAGGTGATTAGTTTGAGGTCAAATCTAACCAGGGAGGAGTTGACTATTGGTATAGAGCAATGGTCGCCCTTGTTAATAATGACCAGGTCAAGGATGTTGCTACCTCTAGTGGGGGTAAGAGAGAGGTAGTCCAAAGCATTGGATATAATGAATTCCAGAAAGCATTGGGCAAGTGTGTTGGTACATTAGTAGTTTTCCCAGTTAATGGAGGGGTAGTTGAAGTCGCTCTGTATGAGAGTGTTAGGTTGGACCCTAATATTCTCCAGGGTGCTTAGGAACGTGGAGTGTGAGTCTTGGGACATGGTTGGGGACCTATAGCAGGCTACAACCTGAATTGCTGTCTTAACCAGTGTTAGCGGCACCTGAAGTATCTCAGATGCATTATGTAGGGCTACCAGTCTGGAGGAGGGCTCATCCTTTATTAATATGGAAACACCACTGCCTTTGGAGCTTTGGTCCAAGTTCTGGGGCCAAAAGGTGTAGAATGAGTTATAGCCTGGTAGTGCAGGGGTACTTTCTGCTGCCTTGAACCAGGTCTTTGTTACAGCACAAATGTCGATGTTCTCCATTTTAAGGAGTGCTTTGAACTGTTGCAGTTTAGACCATACACAAAGGGCTACAGTGCTCATGTTTGACTGCTAATGCAAGCATTCATTGCACCATAGGTTCCAGTGATAATGTCCAGGAAAGATAATTTATTTATGGCCAAGTCTGTCTTTATCATATCTATAGTTATCTTTCTAGACTAATTTTATGACTAAAGTAATTTTAAGACTAATCAGTACCGCTTTCCTATTTTTATTGCCTTTTGATTACTGGGAAAGTCTGACTGGGCACAAGTCATATTTTCAGTGGAGACATGGGAAGAAAAGCTCCACATAAAACACATATTTACAGTGAACAATAACATTTATCATATACTTAGGAAGTTATATTATTTTACACAAATCAAAGGCATGTTAACATGTAATAGGTGGAGATACAAGGGCAATGATAATGAACATAGGTTCAGTACATGTATCAATGATAATGCACATACATTCAGTATATGTATCAATGATAATGCACATAGGTTCAGTACATGTATCAATGATAATGCACATAGGTTCAGTATATGTATCAATGATAATGCACATAGGTTCAGTACATGTATCAATGATAATGCATATACGTTCAGTATATGTATCAATGATAATGCACATAGGTTCAGTACATGTATCAATGATAATGCACATAGGTTCAGTACATGTAATAATAATGCACATAGGTTCAGTACATGTATCAATAATAATGCACATAGGTTCAGTACATGTATTAATAATAATGCACATAGGTTCAGTACATGTATCAATGATAATGCACATAGGTTCAGTACATTTATCAATGATAATGCATATACGTTCAGTACTTGTTGTTGTTGGTGTTGTTGTGTCTTTCAGCTTTTCCCAGTTAGGGGTCACCACAGTGGAACTCCGGTCCGCTAATGATTGGCAGTAGATTTTATGTGCTGAGTTGCCGGCCCTGACGCACAACCTTCAATGAAGGTACGCCCATTCACGCATGTCTCCACACAGAAAACGCTCTAGCTGAGAATCAAACACGACAACGCCTTACTGTGAGGCAACAACGCTACCGCAGCACCACCACCGCAGTTCAGTACATGTATCAATGATAATGCACATAGGTTCAGTACATGTATCAATCATAATGCACATAGGTTCAGTACATGTATCAATGATAATGCACATAGGTTCAGTACATGTATCAATGATAATGCACATAGGTTCAGTACATGTATCAATGATAATGCACATAGGTTCAGTACATATATCAAAGATAATGCACATAGGTTCAGTACATGTATCAATGATAATGCACGTAGGTTCAGTACATGTATCAATGATAATGCACATAGGTTCAGTACATGTATCAATGATAATGCACATAGGCTCAGTACATGTATCAATGATAATGTACATAGGTTCAGTACATGTATCAATGATAATGCACGTAGGTTCAGTATATGTATTAATCATAATGTACATAGGTTCAGTACATGTATCAATGATAATGCACATAGGTTCAGTATATGTATCACTGATAATGCACATAGGCTCAGTACATGTGTCAATGATAATGCACATAGGTTCAGTACATGTATCAATGAAGTAGGATATTACTACAGCAGGAACAGAAAACAGAGAAGGAAGAGGAGTATGAGCAGAAATAATCGAGGAAAGCGTATGCTGAAATCTTCCTGATAGTGGCGAGGTGGAGATAACTGTAGATAGGTATAGTAATGAGATCGGTAAGGAGGATCATTAGTAGGAGAAGATTAAGGATATGGGTTATGTGGTGGAGCAGTAGTGGGAATGAAAGAGAATAAGAAAGGTGAAAGAGTTTGGGTGATTGATAGAGAGAGGAAAAATGTGGCTATGATTGTGAAATTATCTGGACATTTTCTTTCTGAGACTGAATTTGCTGTGTTAAACCGGGGTTTAAAATTTATACCTATGGTTCTTCCATGGTTGCATGAATTGAAATCTGATATTTTTAAATTCTGCAGGAAGTTAAATATGAAATATTATTTTAGAGATGTAAATAATGAGGTTAAAGACAATGTTTTAGATAGTAGCACTAGCACTTTCTATGCATGTGATTCTTATATTGAGTCTAATGCTTACTGTCTCTTTGATAAAATGTTTTAGATAGTAGCACTAGCACTTTAAATGACAGTTGCTATTCATGTGATTCTTATATTGAGTCTAATGCTTATTGCCTCTTTGATACAAGTCATGTTAAACACAACAGCACATTCATTCCACCTTTTTTAAATGAAGTTATTATACAGTTCTCTGAAATGCTTAATTTTATTGTGAATAATGAGTATTTAAAATTTAAAAAAAGAAATGTATAACATCAATTACAATTTAACATTATTAAAATGGAAGCCACTGAAAGCATTAAGTAACAGAAGTGATTTAAATTTTAAGGCGGCTGACAAAGGCAATAAGCTGGTGATCATGTCTTACATCCAATATTTAGCTATGTGCCAGTAGCATCTGATGGATACTAATGTTTATGAAAAAGATGATAACCTTATGTACGAAAATGCATTAAAGGAGTATGAAAATTTGTTGCGCAAGGGCTATAGACTATGCTATTTTTCTGAGGAAGACCTCAAAAAAAAAGTTTAATGTAGAAAATTGTAAAATGGCCTATTTCTATTGCCTTCCTAAGTTATATAAGGATCTTAGGCAGCCCCGAGGCAGGCAAATAGTTTCAGGACATAATTATTTCTAAACAAAGTGGGACAGTTTCTTCACAGTTACTTGTTTTCCAAAGTTTGCACCTTGCCTTCATATATTCGTGATATGTTTTATTTTCTGGAAAAAATAAGCACTATTAAGTGGAGTTGTAACATGTTTTAGGTGACAATAGATATAAAGAGTTTATACACCAGCACCCAGCATAGTTTTGGTATTGAGGCAGTAAGATGCTTTTTGGGAAACAGTCCTGCTACAGAATATATTGTAGAGCTTGCCATTTCTGTTTAACAAAAATTGTTTTGAATTTAATACCGAGTTATACCATCAAAAATAAGGCAATGCCATGGGGGCAGCCTTTGCCCTCATGTATGCCAACCTTAGTATAGGCTTGTTCGAAAGGGAACATTTATATAGAAATTCTTTTTTTTCATAAACATGTTGTCAAATATTACAGATTTATTAACAAGCTTATTTTTCTGGTTGAGGGATGGAAAGAATTAGTTGATGAATTTATAGCTGACTTAAGATTTAATTTAATAGATTTGGAGTAAAATTTGACAGTCTGAAAATTGGGACTTTTGTCCCTTTTTTAGATGTCATAGTAGACATTTCAGATGAGAACGTTTTAAAAACTTTAGTCCACAGGAAATGTAATGAAGGCACACAATTTTTGTATGGTGAAAGCTGCCATCCACCCCATACAATACAAGCTATTCCATTCGGTGAATTTTTTCGCTTGTATAAGTTATGTATTACTGAAGAGTATCCCAAACAAGAACAAGATAAAACTATAGACATATTTAAAAATAGGGGCTAGGATGTGAAAACAATACATGATAGTTGGCAGAAATTCATACACAGAGTTAATGGACACCAGAAAAGTAACCAGGATGGACAATACACTGGGGCTGTGCATAAGAAAGAGACAAATGAAAATATATTTTTCTTACACCATACAGTTGCCTTAGTCCTAAAATAATAGATCAAGTTTGATATTTCTGGAAATATATGACATCTTTAAGGGATGCTTCAGAGTGGTTGAACAAAGAACTAGCATTTATCTACAAAAAAGGAAAAAGTATACAGAATCTTTTGGTAAGAGGTAAATTCGGTATTCCATCTCCCAATATACCATACAGTCTGACAATGTGTGGTACATTTGCTTGTGGCAAATGCAAGGCTTGCAAATATGTAATAAAAACTTTTCCTAGAATAAATAATGTTTCCTTTAGAACTTGTGGCCATTTTACTTGCAATACTGAAGGCATTATATATGCCTTGAGATGTCCTTGCAACAAATTTTATACTGGAGAAACAAAAAGGTGTTTTAAAACTAGAATTTTAGACCGTGTGAGGATATTGCTAATAAAAAAGCAGAGCGCTCTATAGCTGAACATTTTAGTTTGTATCATGATGGGGAAAGTAAAGGGCTACAAGGCACTGTTTTGGAAAAAATACAAATATCTAGATTTGATGTTTCTTTTATCAAGAAACAGTTGCTTTTAAAAGAAACTATTTATATTTTATTTACTTATTTATTTATTTACATTTGTTGACTGGGAGTGTCCGACTGGACGTAGGTCCATTTTCAGTGGAGGCTCGGGGAGAAAAGCTCCACAGTTAAAATAAACAGACAGTAGTTACATTGGATTACATTTTGATTAACATAGCAATTAATTACAAACATATTTACAGATGAAGAACATAATACATCAGTAGACAACTAGAATCTTTATCTGCGAAGTACATAACAGACATTAACAAATGTTACAATAAGGTAGTGGTTGGATGGGGTGGGTGCATGGTGGTATGGAGGCAATTGTGGGTGGGAGGGAGTTCCATAATATGGCTATGGTGCAAGAGAATAGTGCTTCACCAGCAGAGTTATTGGCTTTAGTGATCTGCAAGGGATTTTTGTTGCTGGATCATAGTGGTCTGGTGGTGTGATAGGGTTGGAGTAGATTCTGGAGGGATGGGACATTTAGTGGATGGTTTACTAGTTTGTGGGCGAGTGAGAGTTGATACCATTGAAGGAGGTGAGTAAGTTCAAGCCAGCCCAGTTCAGCAAGTGAGAGACAGTGGTGACAACGGTATGATGCCCCTGTGGCGAATTTGGTGATTTTGTTGTAGCAGGTCTCTAGCTTGTTTAAATCGCATTGCCTTAGGTTGGTATATATTGGACAAGCATGAAGTAGGGTGGAGATAAGGTGGGAATTTGCTGTTGAAGTCTTTGCTGCTTTGGTGAGAAGTTGCTTATTTCTGTATAATGCTCCTAGTTTTTTGTGGACTTTTTTTATGGTCATGGATATGTGAATGTCAAATTTTAGGTTATTGTCTATTTACACTCCTAGCAATTTGGTGTGTTCAGTTGGGTATATAGTGGTGTTGTCTTTTGCTGTGATGTTAAAATGAGAGTTGTTTTGAGTATATTTGGTGAGTTGGAAGATGAGTAGTTTAGTTTTGTTTGGGTTGAGTATTAATTGGGCATTGGATAACCAAGTTTCAACAGAGGAAAAGGCTACCTGTGTGACTTTTAGTTTGGGTAGGGACTGGGTTGAGCAGATGATGGTTGAGTCATCTGCGTATTGTATGAGTGTGCCATGTTTGGTGGCAGAGGCTAGATTATTGGTGAAAACAGAGAAGAGTAGGGGTCCAAGGATGGATCCTTGGGGAACCGCTGTAGAGACAGGTAGTTGGGGAGATATGTCATTCTGCCATACAACAGATTGTTGGCAGTCAGACAGGTAACTCTGAAACCAGTTGATGACTGATTGAGAGAAGGATAGGTTATTGAGGACAGAGATGAGTTGTTTGTGTGGGACCATGTCAAATGCTTTAGATAGGTCTAGGAAAGTAGCAGAGGAGAGACAGCCATGAAGGATAGTATTAGTAAAGGAGAGTAAGGCAGTGGTGGTGCTATGGTTTGGTCGGAAACCATGCTGAGTATTGTAAAGGAGGTTGTTAGTAAGGAGGTCATCGGAGACCTGACAGTGTATGCATCTCTCTAGTATTTTGGAGAGTTAATAGCGTTCTGTGAGGCCGGCCTTTGTGGAGGGGAATTATATGTGATACTTTCCACAGTGTGAAAATGTAACTTTCTGACAGAGATCGGTTAATCAAGATGGATACTGGCATCAGCTGCGATTTGTAGGTATTCACTTGGGAGGTTGTCTGTTGTTAATTTGGGCTTAAGTTTAGTTGTTGGAGGGGGGTTGTTTTGTTTAGCTAATGATAGTATGGTTTGTGTGAAGTGTGTGTTGAATGAGGTAGCAATATTTTCTGAGGAGTGAGGGATGTTAGGAGGAGGGGTACTGACTTTACCTGGGTGGAGGATGGAGTTTATGGAGGACCAGAATTGTTTGGGGCTGTGTTGGGAGGAGTCTAGGGCAGACTGGTAGTATTGGAATTTGTCCTGTTTTATTAGCTTTTTGACTCTATTGCGTAGTTCTAGGAATTTCTGTCTAGCTTAGGGGGTTTTGGTTTTGCGCCAGTGCTCCCAGGCTTTATCCCTTTTTTTCATTTCTGACTTAGTGGTTTTCTATAGCCATGGGGAGGGTTGTGCTTTGGTTCTGGAAAGTCTTATGGGGGCATGGTAATTAAGGATGTTCAGGAAGGTAGTATTAAAAAATTCAACTGCGTCATCAAGACTGAGGGACTTTAGAGGATGCCAGTTACATTTTTTGAGGGATGAAATGAATGTGAGTGGGTTAAAGTTTAGTTTTTTACAAATTTGACGGTAGATGACGGGTTTAGCTTGGTATAGGTATTTTTTGAGTAGGAATGTTGGGGAGTGATCACTGAGGCTATCTGATAAGCAGCCTGTTATATATGACTGGGGGCTCTTACTGACTAGTATCCAATCCAGGGTAGTGTGCTTGCTGGAGGTTTTATTTATCCTGGTTGGCGACTGGACTAGTTGGGTGAAGCCATGAAGGTTTACATGATGGGTTGGATGGTTGCCAGAACAGGATTGCCAGTCAATATTGAAATCACCTAAAATTATAAATTCTTGGGGGAGATGGTGGGTAGACCAGCAGAGGAGGTTTTCTAGAGGAGGGATGTTTTGGCCAGGTGGGAAGTGGCATCCAATTATGTTTATGGTTTTGTTTTGGTTTATTTTGAGGTTGGTATATATTATTTCTTCATTGCCTATTTGTGGAGCTGATGATATTAAGATCTGGATGTTTAGATGCTGTTTAAATATTATAGCTACACCACCTCCTTTCTTGTTTAGCTGGTCTACCTTTAGTATGCTGTAACCGGTAGGGAGTATTTGCTCACTGGTAATGTGAAGTTTTAGCCAGGTTTCTGTCAGGATGACTATATCTGGGGAGTACAAGTCTATGATGGCATGGAGTTCATGGACTTTCTTGGATATACTTCTAATATTTAGACTTAGTAGAAGGAAGTCACTTGGCTTTCTATTGGCTGTGATATGGGAGAAGTTGTGGTTTCTAGTCTGATTATGAGGACTGGGGTTGGAGATGGTAGGGCCAGGGTTGGGGTGGATGTCTCCACTTAGGGCTAGTTTTGATATGCATGAGGTTATTAGTTTTCTCAGTTTTTGAATGTGTTTGTTTATTAGGGAAACTTTATGATTGTGCTCTGTGGGTAATAGGTATGGTGGGAGGGTTACTCTGTTAAGTTGTAGGGTTGCTTTATGTTTGAGTAATATAGTTGGTAGAATATGTGGGGGGTGCATAGGGATGTTTCTTGAGTTGGTGGGAGGGGAGCTGAGTGAGGCTGAGACATGAGTGGTGGTGTGAGTAGTAGTACAGTGGTAGTGGTTGAGTGGGGAAATGATGGAGCTTTGGTAGGATGTAAGATATGCAAGGAGAGTGCATGTCATGAGCATAGGTAAGGTATGCTTGTACATGTTAGTTGAGGAGGTGTGATAGTAGTGGGAAGATGGAGCAGGTAGTGTTGGGTTAGCGCTGTGGTTGGCTACTGGAAAGATGGGAGGGATTTGTGAGTGTAATAAAGGTGGGACCACTGGGGGCGGGAGGCAATAGGGGGCAGGGTGGGGAGCAAAGCGGGTAGACACCCTGTTAGTTGCTCTTATGAGGGGGCTGGAAACAATCAGGTAACAGAGTTAACTGATAAATGAACATATGACAGTGACAAGGGTGGTTGTAGTTTTAAAAATGGTGCATTTTATTTTATTATTTTAAAATTTGACACCCTGTCTCCAAGAGACTAAATAAAGAATGTAATTGTAGAGTACCTCTTTAATTGTATAATTGTTTAATTGATGTATTTGTATGTGTATATATATGGGGCACGTTTTTTACTTTGTGTTATACTCCTTGAAGGCTTTGGCTGAGACGTCAGAGTTTCATTACATTTGTTGGATATACTGGTGGTTGTTTCTTTTTTGCTACAAGGCAACTTTTTATTTTGTGCATCAGTTGATTGATAGAGGGAGACTGGCAATGGAACAGAAACAGAAAGGTGGGGTTAGTCAGTATGGGAGCATGAGTACATCCATGAGGACTTTAGATGTTGTTTTAGGTTGTATTTGAAATGTGTGGTAATTTTGTCTTGTTTTAGGGAGTGTATGTGATGGATGCCACACAGGTTGAGTAAAGTGAGTCTTGTTATGTGTCTTATTAAATTTGTGGTTCCACAAAAAGGGTTGTTGTTGAATGTGCATGCATATGCCTAACTGGCATGTATTCAAAAATGCAAAACTTAGCAAAATTTGTTTATAGTACCCTGAACAGATTTTATGAATCACTAACATTATCCCAGATTGTCTTCATAAGTATATATTCATAATTGCATAATTTGTAGCATCATCATTTTCACTGATGTGTAGAAAAGCTAATTTATTTATGACTGTATAAGGTTAAAGATGATGGCATAATGATCTGTCTTAATTCAAAAGGATATGAGACTTTGTGAGCCTGCAGAAAGATCATATGTCTGTTGCTATGCTATTTAAGATTTTATCACCATTAGTTAGATTTCATGTTATTTGTTCTAAATTGCTTTGCTTGCCATACTTGATTAGTTTTGGGAAATCAGTGTTTTAATAAATTTTGTATTTTCATAGATTTAACATCCTGAAGTTTGTCAAGTAGTCTTCATAATCTGTATGCAACATAGACAATATACAATAGGTTTGTAAGATATAATATTCAAAATACAAGTAATCTCCGTGGTATCCCCAAAGTCTCAAACAACCCACTAACAAGTACACTGGGTCCAAAAAACAAAATAGTATAAGAAACATCTTTGGGTGGAAGATTTTCAATCCATATATATCTAGTTAATCACTGTATATTAATCAGATCAGATAATGGTAGTAGAACTAGCGAACTAACTCATCCTAAGTAAAAAAAAATATCATTTGAAATGTTTGTTTGTCTTTCGGCTTTTCCCGGTTAGGGGTCGCCACAGTGGAACTCCGGTCCGCTAATGATTGGCAGTTGGTTTTTATGGTGTCAAGTTGCCAGCCCGATGCCCAACCTTCAACGAAGACACACCCATTCAACGCATGACTTTCGAATGCCCACTCGACCGTGAGGAGGACATGCAGACTCCACACAGAAGGCACTCCCAACCCAAGCCGAGAATCAAACAGGAGAGCCTCTTGCTGTGAGGCAACAACGCTACCGCTGCACCACCGTGGAATTCTCTAATATTATATAGAATTTCTAAGTCTTCAAAAGTAATCCAAAAAGGGTAGGCAGTCTGTTTCCAGTCAAAAATCCTGTTTATATATAATTAAGATATTATATTCAGTACCACTGATATTAATACTGGGTAAGAGATTCTTAGCCCTGGATTATTTTGCTGGCTTCTGACTTATGTGTTCTTCCAGAAATACTGAGATACCATTCCTTATCCAATTGCTTTTGAACTGTAAAAGGAGGCATGCCATGGAATTCTGACATGCCTTTTTGATCTTTGCAGCATATTTCAGTAACTGTACACATTTATCAGCATCATCCAAGTGATCACAGCTTGTAAGTAGATCGGTTTGTAACCAAGACTTCTGACATTCAGCAAATCAGCCTCCACCTCTGATTTTTTTTCTAATGTATTTTTCAATGTTTTTAGTAATTTTTGGAACATAAAATGCCCTCTTTCTTAACTGTACTTCCCCAAGACAGAGGTGGAGATCATTTGGTGCAAACACTCCTGATGGTTGGACATCTCATTTCATCCTAGTAAGTACTGAATCCCTTGCATATCCTTGCCACTGACTGAATGCCAACATTTTAAGTTAATATTCAGGTGCCATGAAGATGATCAGTATTTTTTCCTGAGTAAATGTGCTTTCTAGTACATGGTAATATGATGTTCAATAATCCCACCATATCCTGTTGTATATTGTTTAGCCTTAGTTGGTTTCTGTGCTACAGTGGTAGCTCTTTTCTCAATGTATCAGCCTTTCCTCAAACCTAAATAGAAATACTTGTATCCTCAAACTTTTTGGGGTCATGTGTTTTAGGAGAACCACATTAAAACATTAATGTATCTCCATACATTCTTTAATTTAGTTTAAGAAGATGGTTAATTCTGCTTTATTGCAATCTGTCACAAAAATAACTTTTTACTCTCCTTTCAGGTGAAACAATTCTTTCTGCAATTGTAAACTATTGCAGTTCAATAAACTGCAGTTCTGATATGAATTCTCTTAATAATCCACTATGGGTGAACATAGGTTACCGTTAGACATAAATTCTAGTTCAGCTTTGCTAGACTAAATAATAGATTAGATATAATAATGCATTCCAGAAAATTGTCATGTGAAAATGTGTTGCACTCTGGCACATCTCCCTAGATGTGAATGTTTGAACAAGAAGAATATGTCCCACTGCCTAGGGGTAGCCAGTAAAAACCACAAAGTAAAATGATAAACAAGCTACACCTCCACGACTGTAGCACTCGAAAACTTGGAAAAATAAGATATTTCCTTCCAGGAGGGAGGAGAAAAGACTGCTTTAAACTTTAAGTATTAAAAGACATTCTCAGTCCCAATTTATCAGCGATCTGATGAAGATTTATCAAAAGAGCTTATTGTTTGTAGAATTCAAGGGACTTTACATCCTTTTAGCAATGTTTTAATATTTTGATTAAAATATCTTATTTTTTCAAATTTTCGAGTGCTTCAGTCATGGAGGTGTAGCTTGTTTATTGTTTTACTTTGTGGATTTGAATGTTTGGGTGTCCTAATTACAATGAGCATGCCAGAAACAGAACCAAAACCTGACAAAGCAAATAATATGCACATATTATAAAAAGACTATGGACTGTCTTAAACATAGTAATTTACTTTATTTATTTGTTTTGTTGATATGGTTTGTACCACCAGGCTAGTGGACTCTTTTCAGGGGACATCCATGGTGCTATTTATGCTACTGGGGAAATTTGCTAGGGCATCGGGGAAATTCCCTTACTGTTGTTTGAAATGCACACATCCCTTTCCCAGTACAGTGGCAGCTGGAAGGATGATGTCTGATGAGGCAAAGATGGTTGAAGGCATGAAGGTGAATGCCAGAGCTGTGTACAACAGCTGTGTGATCATGAAGGATTCATAAGCAATTTTTTTGCAAATTTTTTTGCTGAAATGAAAAAGAAGAAGCAGCAGATTAACTTGTGCAGTTATAACCCTTCAGCTGGGAGGACTGCTGGATGATTTACTGATGGAGATGGTGATGCAGTGAGCTGCAGAATGAAGGAGATGTCTCTTGGAGGAAGTTAAGGATAAACTTCAGAAAGAAGAAGCAGAAACTCTCTTGAAGGGTAAAATTGTGATGGAAAATAAATCATATGCAGAAAAAGTGGAAGAGGGTGCAAGGGGATAACAGAAAAGAAAAAGGTGGAAGAAACTCCTAAATTGAAGTATGTTTTGAGGATTCAGAATAAAGAAGGGAAGGAACTGAACAAGTATGAAATGTGTGACAACTTAATGGTTCCTTTGGGTATAAAAGCTCAGGAGGTAAGAGCATTTATTCTTATAAACAAAGGGACATTTTGTGAAATTATATCTAAGACTATTTATGCAATGGAAAATGTTCTTGAGGAATATGAAAAGAAGAGAAGCTGTAATCTATGGAATATATAAATGTAGTAAAAGCATTTAATAGGGAGACAAAAAAGGAAATGCATGTACAATTTCAAACAGAAGTAGAAGAAGATACTTTGAAAAGACACTAAAAACACCAAGGTAAAGAAGTGTTGGATATTACCAATGTTTATGACAAAAGAGGTTTATGTACTGATGGATGGGACTGCAATATTGTGTTAAAGATAGAAGGCAATAAAATTATACACATTCAAATTACAATAAATATCGAGGGAAATAAGGGTGTGGTAAAATGCTGGGGGCAACCCAAAATATTTTTTTGTGTGTGGAAAAGAAGGACATTTGATAAATGACTGTGACAATAATAAATGTTAAAGTTATGGGGAATTGGGTCATGAAGCAAGAAAATGTGAATTGAAATTTTACAAATGTAACAAAACTGGGCATTTATGGATGTATTATAAAACTAAAACTAAAATCACAGCATGGCCAGCAACCACTCAGGATCGTAAAATACAAAAATCAAACCTCAAAACAATCCAAAAGCTGCCAAGGACTAAGGAACTAAAGAAGAGAATATATAAAAATAAATTTTTATTAATAAAGCTAATTACAATTAAGCACTTTCATCCATTCTAATGACAGATCACATGGGCAGCTATTAGAGGTCATAACCATATTTATCACGTTAAAGGGTTCTATGAGTCTTTTATCCTGGTCACAGAAAGACAGTTAGCTGTCACCCTCTTCCTATCCAGCCAGGTGAGGGTGGCACCCATATGCCTGACAACAGATTCACATATTGCTAAAACATGACCATGGGTAGATGCAGTAGAACTGGATCTTAAGGGCTTGGAGTCTGCATTCCTGTGACTTTTACAGGTATGTGTACAGGGTGGAAATGGGTATGTTGCTGTCCTTAGTATAGAATGTTTAGCTACTGTAAGCTGATTTAGAAAAGGTGCTCTGTGCTGAACATATGTGTAAGGAACAACTAAGAACCACAGAAAAGACTCTTTTAAAAAACTCGAGTATGGAACAAAGAAAACGTAATCAGCCACGATATATATAACTACAAATTTATTCACAAACAAACAATTTGAGTGCTTTCATCCAGATTATATTGTAGACGTCATTAGTTAAAAAACTCTACAAACTCATCTACAACTTTTTGAAGAGAGAGTAAACAATTATAATGCAACACTAGTTACCACTATAATGCATTGCTAAACTAAAAATAAAAATAATGTAAAAAACTATATACATGATTGCCAATCAATAGTAAGAAAATGTTACACTTCATAAGATTGGAGATTTAAAATACTAGTAATAGAAACATTTTAGTTTAAACCAGGATATGTGTAGGTATTCAGCCTAATCTGCCTCTTCAGTTCCCTGGTCTTAATTATTTCTTACTATTTTCTTACAGTTGACATCCTCATCATTAGGCAGACACAAACATTTTACACTTGTAGGATATTGTACTAAAAACATGCCTAAAATATATATATATATATATATATATATATATATATATATATATATATATATATATATATATATTCCCACAATGTCATCTCAGAGGCTTCCCGAATCAGTGCAGTGCTCCTGATGTTTAGTATAGCAATAACCAATGACCGGGTGTGTTATATTGAAGATTTACCTAAGGCTGGTGTTAAATAAAGGCAACTGTGGGTAAATTTATTTATTATTTATTTTAAATTTGTTTACCGGGAAAGTCCAATTGGACACAGGTCCATTTTCAATGGAGGCCCGGGGAGAAAAGCTCCACATTACAATATATTACATGAGAGTAAAATGAAGTAGAACATACATACATATGGCATATATACACATCAGGACAACATGCTGGTGATAAACATACATATATAGCATATATACACACAACAGGACATCATGCTAGTGATTAACATTTCTTACAGTAGACAGAGGTACATTTACTTTTTCTTTTGCAGTTATAAATTTTGTAAAGGTAAATGTATACAGGTTTGGAAGCTTTCAAGGAAGAAACTGTTTATACATAGCTGTACCCTGACAAATTCTCTTGGTATGGATTAGCCTGGTGAGTGGCATGAGCATAGCCAGTTACTTAGTGGGTTTTCAGGAGTTTTTTTTAATTGACTAAAGGAGGTGGTAGAAGTTATTTGGCTTGGTAGTGTGTTCCAAGTTTTGGCAATGGTGTTGGCAAAGGGGGCTTACCAGCTTTGTTTTTATGTTTGACGACAGTTATAAGGTTCTGGTTACTAGATCTTAAGGCTCTAGAGGGAATGTGGGACTAAATTAGGTGCTGAAGTGCTGGAGTTTTCTCAGCAAGGTAGTAGAGTTTGTGTGCTATAGAGCGTTGATTGAGTAGAAGTATATGAGGCAACTCAGGCCAGTTGAGTTGCTTAAGGGATAGACAGTGGTGGGACCTACATGAGGCTTCAGTAGCAAACTTGGCAATCTTGTTGTAGCAAGATTCCATTTTATTCAGATCAGTTGGGCGGAGACTGATCAAGATGGGAGAAGCATAGAGGAGGGTGGATAGAAGAGGAGTCCTTCCAATGGTTACTTTGGTGCTTTTTGTCAAACTGTTTGTTCCTGTAAAGGAGACCAAGTTTTTTTATCAACTTTCTTAATGGTTTGTGCTATGTGGATGTCGAACCTAAGGTTGTCTATTTCTACGCCTAGCAGTTTAGTGTGTGGTTGGACTGATTTGAAGGTTTTCTTTGGAGCTAATGGTGAAATTATTATTTAGGGGAGGAGCTCTGCCAGGGCTGAAAAGAATTAGTTTGTTTTTTTTTTGGGATTAAGTAGTAGTTTGATGTTGGTGAACCGGGATTCGGCTAGGGTGAAGTTATTTTGGGTAAGGGTTTGCAGTTCACTAAGGGTAGGGGGCAGCACATATGAGGGTAGTGTCATCTGCATATCGTATTGAGGCAGTGAGAGGATGAAGATATCTGGTTTGTAAATAGAGAGAACAGCAATGGGCCAAGGATGGATACTTGAGGGACTCCTATGGCTACTGGTAACAGGGGGGACAATTGGTCCTGCCATAGGACTGCTTGCTGATGGGCAGATAAGTAGCTGTTGAACCATGATATAGAGGAGGGGCTTATATTTAGGGTGGATAGGGTATCAAGAAGCAGACTGTGGTTTACCATGTCAAAGGCTTTTGATAGGTCTAAGAATATGGAAGAAAAAATAGAACCTTGTTTCTGTGGTGGTTAACTATGTTGGTGAATGACAGTAGTGCTGTTGTGGTGCTATGGGAAGGTCTAACACCATGCTGGGATATGGAGAGTAGGTTGTTATTCTGGAAGTACTGTATTAGTTGAGTATGAACAACTCTTTTTAATATTTTGGATAAAGGTGATAGGATTGCTATTGGGTGATAGTTGGTGAGCTGTAAGGAGTTCTTTAAATCTTCAATATATCACACCCAAGAGTTGGTTATTGCTATTATACAATGACATTAAGAAAAAATGAGTTACTTTTCTTAAATAATGTCTTTGTATCATGGTGTAGTAGTGTTCTTCTGCTTTCTTTCCATACCCTGGGGCTTTCTTGATGTACTGTGCATGCATATGGGACTTAGGTTCCCATGCTTATGCAGTACATCAGTGCTTTGGAAAGGGAGCAATGGAGAAAGGAAGATCTCTGTTAATTTTTTTTTTTTAATATTTGAAATCTGGACAGTTCAGATGTATGAGACAGAGAAAGAGCCGGCAGAAAAACAAGGATACTCAGCTACGTTTCTTTAGTTTTGCATAACGTACCTGATTTTCCTTGCAATTCTCTGTCCTTTCTCTCTTATACCTCTGAACTCTCTGGTTTTCAAACTTGACCTTTTTTTTTTTTTTTAAAGACTCAGGAAAACTGTAAAGCCCTGTAGCATATATTAATATAAGAACGTCCAAGCAAACCAACTTTTTTCTCTTAGTATATGCTTGATTTTACAATGGGCATACTGGTTGGGCTGACCATTCAGCATGCACAATTTTGAATATTAATGGCCAGTCATTGTATAATAGGCAATTTTAATTGCATTTAAAATGTTAAAAATAAGCTGGCTATAATTAATTACCCCTTGACCACACAAACAAAAAAGGAGGTGGCACTGCACTACTCTACCAGAATCATACCTCTCAACTGTCTAGATTTTTGCTTCATATTTTTTGGCATGTTCCTAAAAACATTTTTGATTTTTGAGCACATCACTGGAATGATCTGAGTACTGAAGTCACTAAATAATGACATACATTTGAGTTTCAGATTTCAAATCCTTCAGAAAATGTACGTTAAAACAAACTTTGTTACTCTAGCAACTTTCTAAGTTTATAAGAACAATATTTAAAATGTGTCCCTATTTTTGGGCCTTTGTCCCCCATTTTGTCAGCCTCTGTCCAGATTTCGTGCACTAAGAGGTTGCAAGGTATGACCAGAATAACCAACAGATTTCTCTATCCCACAAAATCACTTCCATCTTTCTCTAAAGAAGAACTCCTGACCTCATTCCTAAAGATGAAGAATATGAAGTCTATTTGCATAACAGCTCTCTATACCCCACCCTCTTGTGGCACAAACTTTAGCATCTTGGAAGAAATTCTCTCCTGATTATCCTTCAGTGTATCACTTGAAACTATCATCTTAAGCTATGTGACATCAATTGCTTTTCCACAATATTCCCAAAGCAACCTCCCTGTATACTCCTTACACACTCCACTGCTAAACACAATAAGTTCACAGCCTTACCATCCATACTGTACTGGATCTTAACTAATAACCCAAACAACAGCAGTCATGTTTGTGTTCTAACAGATGCCTTAAGTGGCACCATCCAATATTTACTCTCTACTTCCTATTGCGAAGGGTGAGAAGTCCAGAGAAGTAAAAAATATTAATGTGTGCACTTTATTTATTTATTTATTTATTTGCATTTGTTTAACCAGGATAGTCCATTGGACTCGAAGAACCCGTTTTCAATGGAGTCCTTGGGAGAAAAGCTCCACATACAGATTAAACAAAGATGAGGATATACATATACATTACATGGGGTTAAACATTGAGAAAAAGCTCCACATACAGATTACACAAAGGTGAGGATATACATATACATTTGATGGGGTTAAACATTGTACAGTTTATGTATGCTTTCATAGCAAATGAAATGTCATAATGAACCTTATGATAAGAGTGGTATAGCCATGGACTGCAGTGGATTTTCGAATCATTGTAGATTCTTTCCCTCCTACTCAAACACATTCAGCAAAATGTGAACATTTTTAGAAGAACATGTACAACTCCAAAAACCCTACCATCAAAGTCCTGAGAGCCATACTGAAAGCTTCCACACATTGTGATGTTTAAAATATGAAACACATTTAGACTAGGTGAAAGCTTGGCCCACACCGCCACTATGAAGTATGGAGTACAATACAAAACGTTGTTGAAGAACGTGCATTGTGCATTGTAATATATTCATGTATGCAAAGCAGTTTACCTAGGAGCATATATAGCAGTAAAATGGACAGTCCCCGGGATTCAATAACACCTACACTAAGTGTTTACTAAGTGTACACCATTCTGAATGAACAGACAACACAGATATAACACACCTTCTTCCTCCTAATTTTAGTTTTCCTACTGATATTTTTGCAACTTTAAATATTGACAGGGATTCATAAATGTTACTGTGACAAAAGGAGATACTGCCAGCCCAGCTATCTGGAGTTTTGTAAATAATTATATATCATTTGTGAATATTAATAGGATTTATATAGAAGTGTGACAGAGGGAGATACTGCCAACACAACTGTCTGGAATTTTGTAAATGGTTGTGTGTCACTTGTGAATATCAACATGATTTATATGCTTGTGTTACAAATGTATTAGAACTGTATGTCATATAAGATGGTTTCTACAGACATGGATGCTGAAGAGATATGTTGTAGAGTACACAGCTTAAACATATATCCACAGTGTACCCTACTGGAAAAGAACAGAAATGTATATAAACTGTTGTGACTGCGTAAATGTATATGTCTTAACAGTGGGAACTGGCACATAAAAGGTTAACTTGCAACACTTCAGAAAAAATACTTGAAATTAAATTATTTTATAAGCATGTAATAAAAGAGATGTTATCTTTCAGTTTCAGTGCAACAGAAGACATAATGTCTAGAACTAAAAGTTTTTTATATGTCTTTAAATGTGGAGGAATGTAAATTATTTTACAACTTCCACCATTTGCCTTAGAACTAAGAGAAGTCCTTGTTTATGTATTCTCTCAGACAGATGCTAAATGCTACCAGCTGCAGTTGGGGTTTTCACCTGGGATAGTCAGATGACAAGAAGTAATGTCATGCTGCAAGTATCCCAGCAGTAATATTTGAAATATTAATTTAAGAACTCTCTGAGAGAGAGGGACTATGCATTTTGTATTTTGTCTTTGACCTGACAACATCAGCTGGAAAACCCGCTCACCACATCTGTCTTGCCTAGCTATGAGTAAGTAAGTCAGTTCAGGGTATAGTAATTTCTCTTAGATACAGTTAGGAATATAGTGAATTATAGCTTAGATGTTTTCTTTATTTATTTGAGACTGTCCTGCAATGTTGTTCTAAATATTTCCTTTGATTTTGAACTCTAAAGTAACTGTGATTGTTTACGGAGTATTTTCTTGTTCTTCTATTATTTATTATTAAATATATTTAAACCATTCAGTTCTGGTGTGTCCGTCTAGAGATATTTAAACTCTTAGAGTACTTGCATATCTATTTGGTGACACAGTGCAGGCCACTCCTAACAGCCTTGCTCTTGGTCAAACTACCATTTGGATTAATAGTAACATTACACAGTAAGATTGGAAACCCTTTGCTAAGTGCCTTAAAGTAACTGATAAGCAGTGGCTGGTGGCAGTGAAAACTACCTTATAGTCTGGGCAGAAGTGGGCAGAGCTAGTAAACCTGTGCCAACCTTTCCCATGTGTGTGTGTGTGTGTGTGTGTGTGTGTGTGTGTGTGTGTGTGTGTATAAATCAAACCTAGTACCAGTGAATAACAGTATGAGACACAAACAATCATACAACACATAACTCCTTATAAGGTAATACTGCCCAGGCATTTAGCTTACTGAAGAACATAGAAAGCAAAACGTGGCCTTGAATGAGTAAACTGATTTTTTTCATCTAAAGATTATCTTGATGTTACTGCCTCCTGTGTGCATTGGTCAGCTAATTTACTGCTCCATTCTACGAATGATCGTACAATGGGTATGTGTTTATACCATCTGGGCCCAGAATGACAGTTGGTGTCATGGCACTATTTATGAGTGCTCTGAAGTAAGGCCAGGCTAGAGTTACAGAGAAGAAGGCATAGATGTGGCATCAAACCAAGGTGCCAGACGATGCAGTTTTGTGTGGACTTTATTACCTATGACAGAGGGGTGTGTTGATGCCTAACATCCACACACACACACACACACACACACACACACACACACACACACACATACACACACACACACACAGGCCTGATGACTTACATGCAGATCACCATAAAAGGTACCTCCAGTTTCTACCAAGATATCTAGTCAGTGCTTTGTTGCACATACAAAAAAAGATCATTATGTAAGTGGGTTGGTTAGCAGCTTATTTATTTGGATGGGTACGTAAAGTTAAAGAACCCAGTGAGTCTCAACAGGACTTAGAAGAACCAGATATGTTGTCATGTTTTCTTGTTTCAAGGAGATAGATAAAGCTTTGCAGGTCTTTTTCAAACAGGTAACCATTACCTACTGGACCAATCACTTATGTTTGTTTGTTCATTAACTGGTAAATGAATTGGTCTACAGACCCTCTTCATCCATGACTCAATCCATTCTTTGTCTATTTGTGTGTGTGTGTGTGTGTGTGTGTGT
>NC_056745.1:677429808-677442308 GCF_019279795.1 Protopterus annectens | reverse complement strand
AACACAAGCCAGTACTTCTTACTACAGAGTGCTAGTCAAGAGTTCAGAGATCACAGATAAATGCTTAAAATAATACAGTAGAAAAGTTTGACATCAATACAGAAAACAACTACCCTAACCTTCCAATTTCCTAGCTATTTCTAAGAGAGACACTAAAGTCTAAGATCCTACTTACATACAGAGCACAGGCAGAGTGCTTGTGAGTTGGGTGTTCTGAAGACAAATGCAAAAAGGCTCTTGCTCTGTCTCTGAGAAAGTCCTTTAAATTGATAATACATCCTGCTGACTCATTTTAGATTACATCATTCTTAGCAATTCTCTTATTCCCAGGCTGACAGAAACTCGACATTTACATTTCTTAGTAAGCTTGCACTTGGTCAAGAAACACAGCAATAAATGACATTATACATGTAAATTCTAGCAATTAAATCTGGTCTCAAAACAATAGGAAGAATTCCTTCATCCAGACATCTCAGCTCCAAGTTTTGAGATCAAAACATTATAAAATGATTGACTTATCAGCTTTATTCCAGCAGAGTGCAAGTTGGTTACATTTCTGAAGTTCAACATCCAATACAATTTTCTTATTTAAGAGAACAAGCCTGTGGCTTATATTAATATTTACAAATGACAGAATTATCTACAAAATTCTATCTAGCTAGGCTGGCAGCCTTCACATATCTTCACATATCTCCCCCCCACCCCACCCCCACCGAGAGAACTCAAGCTAGTTTTTCAAGTGACCCTTGAGAAACGTTGCTTGAGAGGGTTAGGTCTATCTGAGTATACCTTACCCCATTCCCAGTCTTGAGATCCCATCTGCATTGACATTGCTACTCCCACTGCAGTGCTGCACTGACATATATGCTTGCAACCCTAGGCTCCATCTTAGCAACTTGGCATTCTGCTGGCTGG
Organism: Protopterus annectens; assembly: GCF_019279795.1. Lineage (NCBI taxonomy): Eukaryota > Metazoa > Chordata > Ceratodontiformes > Protopteridae > Protopterus > Protopterus annectens. The sequence goes on along the minus strand of NC_056745.1, from coordinate 677,441,393 downwards.
CTCTGTTTAACCATGTTAGGGGCATTGTGATCTGTCATAACAGTGAATGTCCTTCCATACAGATAAGACTGCAGTTTCTGCAGTGCCCACACTATGGCTAGACATTCCTTTCCTACAGCTGCATAGCATTCCTCCCTGGGTTGGAGCCTATGACTGAGATAAACCACTGGGTGCTCTTCTCCCTCTGAAGAAATCTTGCTAAGTACAGCCCCCACCCCATGGTTTGAAGCATCCACCTGCACAACACAATATTTGCTGTAATCTGGACTGGCTAACACAGGGGGTCCACCCAAAGCTTCTTTAAGCTTCTGGAATGCCTGCTCAAATGCTGTGGTCCACACTACCTTGTCTGGCCTGTTCTTCCTTGTCAGGTCTGTGAGGGGAGCAGATATAGGTTCATAGGTTCATAGGTAGGTGCTAGGCTATTGGCCCTAGGGCTTATATATAAGCCTAGCCAAGTGGTACCCTGGCTTTTGCCACCCAAGAAAATTATTTTCCTGTGCCCCTGTTAAGCAGAGCCACAGAAGTGATCCCCGGGGTGAATTTCCTATCTCCCATCCAATCATCAAGATTTTTCTTGAAGTGTGCTAATGAGTAGCTTTGTTTGATATAGATAGGTAGTTTGTTCCAGAGTATGGGAAGTCTCTGAGATAGGAATCTATCCCTCTAGCATGTTCTGTTCATTGTGGTGACAAGGTTTAGGTCCCTAGAGCATGTAGCTCTGAGGGATTGGGATTTCTTTAAGTGGAACATGTCCAACAGCTCTGGGTTTGACATAGCTTTGTATGTTAGGCAGAGATCGCCTCTGAGTAGGCGATATGCGACAGAGTAAAGCTGGAGATTTTTGAGACGGTCTGTGTAGGGCATCTGTTTGAGGCCAGTAATCCTCTTTGTGAGGTATTTCTGTGGCCTTTCCAGTTGTTGTAGATGTCTTGTGAGGTACATACCAAAAGGGGCGTTGTACTCTATAATGAGTCTAATGAGTGATGAGTAGAGGAGAACAATGACCTCTTTTTTCCTGGATGAGAAACCTTTTGTGATGAGGTGTGCCACGTAGAAGGATTTCCTGACTACTGTGGCAATGTGATTATCAAAGGAGAGACTACTGTCCACCTGTGTCCCAAGGTCTCTTATCACACTTTCGGTGTTACGTAGACTACCACCTATGTGGTAGTTCATGGGTACAGAGTTCTTACCAAAAGGGATGACAATGCACTTTTTGGCATTGAGCTTGAGGCCATGGCTTTGACACCAGGCATCTGTCTCAGTGAGGCCCTTTTGTAGGATGCCCACATTGTTAGGAGATTTGACTATGGCTCCTAGTTTGCAGTCATCTGCAAACTTTGTTAGCCAAAGACCTTCTGTGTTAGCCTGTACTTCAGAGAAGTAGATACCAAACAGGAGAGGACCTAGGACTGAACCCTGTGGTACTCCACTTGTCACTGGTCTGAAATTGGATTTAGAGTCTGCTACTTTCACAGTGTGGGTTCTGTCAGTGAGCCAGTTGGCAACCCATCTTGTGACATAGGGATTTATACCTAGTTTAGTGATATGGTACTATAACTGGGGACAAACTTTCTGTAGTACCCTGCTGTCCCTAAGAATGCCCTCACCTGCTCTTTGGTAACAGATGCAGGCCATGCCTGAATGGCTTCTACTTTGGTAGGTTCTGGTCTGATCTTATCACTCCCCACTCTATGTCCCAGGTAGGAGAACTCTACCATACCCACCTAAGATTTGCTGGGCTTAATGGTCAACCCTGTCCTCTGTAGTCTGCCCAGCACCTCCCTGACATGTTGAAGGTGCTCTTGCCAGGAATGGCTGTAGATGGCAGACAAGCCAGCAGGTCTGACATGAAATTGGCACCTCTGTCAGTCAGTATTTCTTTTGGGAAACTTACCCTGCTGAAAATCTCTAACAAAGCATTTGCCACCTTTTCTGCCTCAACAGAGGACAAAGCCACTGCCTTAGGATATGTTGTAGCATAATCTACTACCACTAGGATATACTTTTTTCCCTGTGGAACTTGGGGTACTCAGAGGCCCCACAATATCCATAGCTACCATCTGAAATGGCTCCTCAGTCACAGACCAAGGCATCAAAGGAGCTCTCACCTTGTCTCCTGCCTTGCCTACCTTTTGGCACTGCTCACAGGTCCTTCAGTACCCGATTACATCTCTGGAAATTCCAGGCCAATAGAAGTTCTGCATAATATGTCTCTTTGTACGTTTGATGCCCATATGACCAGCAAAGGGAATATCATGGGCTATGGCTAGAAGTGTGAGATGGTAGGCTCTAGGCACTACCAACTGCTGTATTCTCTCACCTTCTATCCCTTCCTCAGGGGTCCACTTTCTATACAGTAAACTTTTGTCCCAGTATACAGATTCCCCCTTCCCTTGAGAATTAGCTGCCTCACTAGCTACCTGCCTCAGGCCTTGTAATGTAGGGTCTGAGAGCTGAGCCTGTTTCAACTCTCTCTTTGTAACCCTTCCCAGCTCCCCTTCCACAGGAAGTCTGGCATCCTCTGACAGTGGTACCTCACTGTCAGCCTGGGTACTACTACTCACCTCTACCTTTCCAGATACTCTGTCCAAGGGAACATCAGTACCCCCAAGCAACTGTGGCTCACCTCCAGTCTCACTGCTACAGAGTAGCTCCATCTCTGAAGTAACCATCTCATCAATCCTGGCTGCAAGTATGTGGTCTGACTGGGTCTCCCCCAGGCTACCAGATCCACATGCTTGTCTCAAAGCCTGACTGCATGTAACTGCATTAACACATGGAACTGCCTCATCCAAATCCTTCCCTATCAGGGCATCTGCAGGATGGTAGTTCAGTACCCCTGTTGTCTCAAGACAACCTACTATTGGCATTTTGTCCTTCCCACTTACTGGCTCCCTCACCTTTTGTTCCCCATCTTGCCTCTGTGGACATCTGTATGCCACATGGCCCCACTGGTTGCATTCAAAACATTTAACCCTAGGTCCTGGACATGTACCTGGACTAGTGGCTTCCCCTGCTACTGGCAGATTCTGTTGGGGCAGTCTGGGCTGCCCACCATGGGTTTCTTTAGACCCATGAGCAGTACTGGGGGGACCCTTTCCAGTGCAGGGAGGTCCTGCTTGCTAGGTATAGGTCTCCCTTCTTCCTCAACTCATCTGAAGTAGCACATTGTCTATCAGCTAACCAGATCCACATGTCCTCAGGCAAAGTGCTTAGGGCTTGTTCCCCTACCAAAAGGTCTGCCAGCCCTTCAACAGTGGTGACCTGACATCCACTCACCCACCTATGAAAATGATTGCTCAGTTCAGCAACATATTCACACACACACTTTCATCACTAAACTTTTTCCTATACGTTACAGGTGTTAGCTTAAAAAATTCTAACAAACAGTTCTTAACAGCAGTATAATTAAAACAGTCAATGTCAGACATTTTGGACAAAATAGTTACAGCTTTACCATGGAGTAAGGGGGTCAGGAACTGTACCCAGAGCCTTTGGTCAACATCATACTCTTTACATACCATCTCAAACACATGAATGAAAAATTATACCTCTCTGTAAACCGCGGAGGAAATTTACTGACCTGTTTTGCTTCTGGGGTCCAGTTACTCCCTTCACCATTACCCCCATGACTCTGACAAAGAGTCAGCATCTCCTTTTCTTGCTGCCTCTGTCTTTCCTTCTCCTCAGCTTCCATAGCAGTTTCTCATTCTCCTCAGCCTATAGACATTTCAGTCTCTCTGCTGCTTCTGTTTCCAAATGCCTGGCCTCCAACTCAAGTCTCTTTAGCTCCAGAAGGATTTTTAAGTCCTCTGCAGAAAGGTTGAGCTGTCCATTCTCTGAGTGTTGTACATCTCCACGGCCAGTCTGATTGCCCTCCTGATTGCTGTTTTCTGATGCACCAGTGACCAAAGCTGCAATCATGTCTGCCTTAGTCAGGTTTCCATGCACCAGTTCCTTAGCCTGGCACATCTCAGCCAACTGGCTGCTTGTCAGCTTGCCATACTCCTCTGCTGACATGCTTGGTTGCTCTCCCTGACTAACTAAGCTAACAAAAGAAATAAAACAATTGTGATCTGAACTCTGAATATTCACTGTGTGGCTAATTTAGAGTACAAAAACACCTTCAGTGATCACTTTACACAAGCTACAGGAATTTAGTATCCATACCACTACAAGCCAATTGCCAACCAATAAATATGTGGTGTGGATATCCCACCACTGCCAAACAATTAATATGTGACACCCTTGCACTGGCCCAGCAATCAAGGAGCCTCAGTCCTCACCACTAACACCAGTGAGGGGCGTCCACATTGGGAAGGATAACAAATACACACACAGTAAAGTACAATTTCCCTTAAGAGCATATAGAGATCACAGTCAGTCTGGGGCTGGTTTCTGCCTTTCTCTCCAGATCCCCAATAAGACTCCCCACCGGCACAGCTATAGAGTGAGTCCTTAGCCAGGGTCCCAAGCCAAGTCCTCCTAGCACTCTTTCTGTCTAACCAGTGCTTCATGTCCCTACCCAAGTAGCTAACACACACACACACACACACACACACACACACACACACACACACACACACACACACACACACACACACACACTTTGAGATATGATTTATATACAGCCACACAGACACTCCTGGGGAAGGCTGGCACAGATTTACTAGCTGTGCCCCTTCTGTCCAGGCTCTAAGGTAGTAATCACTGCCACCAGGACTCTTACTTATCAGCTACTAAAAATGCGTTTATCAAAGGGTGTCCAATTATTACTGTGCAATATTATTATCCAAATGGTAAGTGTGATAAACAGCAAGGTTTATTTGGGGTGGCTTGGACAGTATCACTATATACATGTAATGTACTCTAGAGCTTAAATTATCTCTACATAAAACAGCCACAGTTGAAAGGTTTAAAAATATTTAGTAATAAATAATAAAAACACAACAATACTTCTTACTGCACAGTGCTAGTCAAGAGTTCAGAGATCACAGAGAAATGCTTAAAATAATACAGTAGAAAAGTTCTGACATCAATACAGAAAACAATTAATCTGAAGTGGTTAACTTCATTTGGTCTGCAACCTGTGGGATTCGGATCCGATCTCGGATCCGAGCCGGCAACTTTTACAAAGCTTAGATCCGAGCTCCTAGCTCCTCCCCTTTCCCATAATCCCTTGCCAACCCTGACTCACCTCAGATCTAGTTTGCTGCGCTTCTGATCAGCAGCTGGATTTTTGAGCTCCTAGTTCACAGGGTTTTTTGACTAACTTGTGAGAAATTTAAAACTTTTTTTTCTATCTCCTTTAGTGTACGGGAGTGTTGTGGTTAGGTTTCCCTTTGTTTAAACTCTTATAGCTAGATTTTTTTTAGTCAAATTTTAGTTAAATTTACCCTCCCTCCCCTTCGCTGGTACGTAGTCGGTGTGTTGTGTATTTGGGGCCTAGTGAGTGTGTTTTCCTTAAAATGTCTGAGGCCCCAAAACCAATTTTCTCCAAGTGCACCAAGTGTGGCCATGAGCTCTCCCCAGCTGATGGCCACACTCGGTGTGTTCTGTGCCTTGGGGTTGAACACCTTTCCTCGGGATGGTCTATCTGTGTGGCGTTCAACCCCAGGGCACTGAAGGACCGGAGGTCGAAGCTGATCCTGGCAGGACTCTTGCCCCCGGATTCGGCCTCCGGTGCTTCTGTGGCCTCCTCCCAGGCTTCGGTGGCGGCCACTCCTGCCTCTCTCCCCCCGGCCGGGACTCAATCTCCCGCTTCGGCACCAGAGGCGAGGGAGGCTAGGAAAGAAAAACGGAGGGAAAAGCACCACAAGCGGTGGGCCGAGGCCTCCTCTTCGGCCCCGCCGGCTAAGTGGGCTTCTCCCTCCAGGTTCTCCAGGTCTAGGTCTCCTCCTTCTCGGCTCCGGTCTCCATGCTTCTCACCGGGACCCGAGGAGGAGGAAGCCCGATCTCCGTCGAGGTCATCGAGGCGGCACTCCCGGCCAGCCTCGGTGGCCTCATCGAGATTGAGTAGCCTGTCTGAAGCTGATTTGGACAGGGTGATGCGAAGGTTCATCCAGGCTCAAATGCAGATGGGAGTGCTCCTGCCTCCCCCCCCCCCTCCGGGGGGGAGCTCAACACATTTTTTGCCCCAATAGTTCCTTCTCCGACCCGCTTCCCGGGTTCGGAGCACTCAGAGCCGGGCAGCGTTGGAGCCAGGGGCGGGTCGGCACCGACAGTATCTGGTACTTTGGCTCTGACTCTTCCTTCGAGCTTACCGGATCCATCCTTGTCGGATCCGAGTTCTCGGAACCGTGCTCTGAGCTTCGGATCCGAGGGGTTTAGTGTGCCTTTGGCTCTGTCCAGGTCGGAGCACACTGGCCCTTCGGTTCCGACGGTCTCGGCGCCAGCTCTGATCCATCCATCGGATCCGAGTGAGAGTTGGCTCTCAGATCCCAGAGAGAGTGGCTCTCCCTCGGCCTTCGATGATGTGGAATGGGCTCTGTTGAGTGCAACCAGGCCCCTGCTCCCTGCTACGGCTCCATCCTGCATTCCCTCTCGTTTGGGTCAGGCTTCCGTCACCCGGCCACAGGGACAGCCTGCTTTGATGTCTCAGGTCGTTCCATTGGAACAAGACGTTGCTGGTGAGTCGTTCTCGGACAGTCCCCCCGAGGATGTTCCTCACAAGCGGAAGTGTAAGAGGAGGCACGTGGACTCCCCCGAGTCCTTGACAGAAGACACAGATTTGGATGGGGGGAAGGCTCCCCAAGGTCACCCCCGAGGATGTCTCCTTCGGAGACATCATGGAAATGCTTAGGATAAGGGGGGGTGGTCTGCCCCCAAGGCTTCCTCGGATGAATCCGTGTTCCTCAAGGCATTCGAAGCAGGCCCATCTACCTCTTGGGTGTCCCCTACGGCCGACCCCTTAGTGGACCTTATTACCACTAGGGCATGGAAGGAACCAGACACTGTGGAGCCAGTCCCCAAATGTCCCGATAGATCCTGAGCCCCCTGACCGACAAGTCCCATTGGAGCAAGGGACCCCCCGTAGATGCCGTGTTGGTGGCGGCAGCCACCAAGAGGGAGTTAGCCCAAGAGAGTCCCTCGGTCATCCCCCGAGCAAGGAGTCTTGCTCGATGGACTGTCTCGGGAAGCAGGTCTTTAGTTCAGCGACCTTCTCTGTAAGGTCCCTGAACTACATGGCACATGTGATTCGGCTGCAGCGGGACCTTATTAAAGAGTACGCTGCATCGCCCCCAGAGTCCATGTCGGGAGAGGACAAACAGTTGTACTCCACCCACATGGCCACTCTTATTTCTATATCCAACACCTCTATGCGGCTCTTATCCCATGCTACGGAGGGAGCCGCTAGAGCCAGCGGAGCAGGCCAAGTTATGAGGTGCCAGGCTTGGCTCCGACATTGTGATTTCGCGGAACCCTTCAAGGCATCCTTTGCGAATGCCCCCTTCGATGGTTCTGCTCTTTTTGGCAAGACAGTTCGCGAGACTTTGGTCCAGAGCGAAAAGGACGGGAAGACGTTGTCTGCCGTCGGAGTCCACTTCTCTGCTCCCCAGAGGTCCTTCTCCAAGAACCAAAAGGGTCAGAAGAAGATGTGGTTCCGAAAGTCGCAACAATCCCAGTCTGCTCCGGACTCCCAGTCCTTCAGCGGCAGAGGAGGACAGGGTGGACGCCGCCCTAGAGGCAGAGGGGGCCCGAAGAATTTTGGGTCCAGAGAAGCCTTCTCTGATTGGCCCACGCAGCAGCCCTGAAGGCTTGCTCGACTGCTCCACTCTGGAGGCAGTCGGGGGGTGTTTCTCGAAGCACCTGGCAGCTTCGGAGTCCATTACAACAGACGGCTGGGTGCTTCGTACAATATCCAGAGGATACAAAATTCCCTTTTCCTACATCCCAGACACCCCCGGGCACCTCCCCGATGTTCCACCCAATCAGAGGGAGGCAGCAGCTGCGGAAATCCGGCTGCTTTTAGGAAAAGGGGCCATCCAGCATGTCCCCCCAGGCCAGTCCGGATCGGGTTACTACTCCAGGTTCTTTTTAGTGCCAAAAAAGACGGGGGACCTAAGGCCCATCCTCGATCTTTCCCTACTAAATCTGTCAGTAACCAAAGAAAAGTTCCGGATGGTCACTCTTCAATCTATTCTCCCCTCTTGCGGGAGAACGACTGGATGTGCTCGATAGACCTCAAGGATGCGTACTACCACATATTGATGGATGAATGATCCAGGAGGTTTCTCCGCTTCCGGCTGGGAGCCAGTCATTACCAATTCAGGGTCCTCCCCTTTGGTCTCACCTCAGCCCCCAGGATGTTCACCAAGGTATTAGCAGTGATAGCGGCCCACCTGAGACTCCAGGGAATGCAGGTTTTCCCATACCTGGACGACTGGCTCCTCACTGCCCCGACAAGGCATCTACTTTGCTTAGCCAGGGACTACTTCCTCAACCTTACTCCACAACTAGGGATCACTATAAACTCGGACAAGTCCTCTCTTACCCCGACTCAGGTGATAGATTTTATCGGGGCCAGACTGGACACCAACAGGCAGCTAGTCTTCCTAACTCCCGACCGGTTATTCACACTGAGGGCACATGTGCGGGCCATCTTCCAATCTTCAAAACCTCCGGCGGGATTGGTCCTGAGGGCCCTAGGCTCCATGGCAGCTGCAATCAACCTTCTTCCCATGGCATGTCTGAACATGAGGATATTACAGTGGACTCTACATCAGTACCCGTTGAATCACCCCATTTCCCTCAGCAGGGCCTGCAAGAGGGCTCTCGTTTGGTGGCTTCAATCGCCGGACCTCCAGGTGGGACGCCCCTTTGCCACGGCCCCCCCCTCACCACAGTGACCACGGATGCCTCTCATCTTGCGTGGGGGGGCATTATTCAGGCAGGACGGTCCAAGGCACAGGGAACAATTCAGAGACCTTATTGCACATAAATGTTCTAGAGATGAGGGCAGTGCTGTTGTCGTTGCAAGCACTTCGGAGCCTTCTACCTGCAGGAACAATTGCGATCCAGTCAGACAACATGTCTGTGGTATGGTATATCAACAAGCAAGGGGGACCAGGTCTTACCCACTCTGTCGAGAAGCCATGAGAGTGTGGGAATGGGCGATCTCCACCAACCGCTTTCTCATTGCAACGCACATTCCGGGACGGACCAACATCCTGGCGGACAGACTGAGACGCACCATCCTGTCTCCTTACGAGTGGTCCCTCAATCCCCAAGTAGCGAGTCAAATTTTTGCCATCTGGGGGCAGCCCTGTTGCGATCTCTTCATGTCACCCTCAAACACGAAATGCAACAATTACTTCGCTCTCATTCCCCCTGCCGGTGCATGCTTGGCCACCCAGTCTTCTCTATGCCTACCCTCCTCTTCCCCTCATGCTGAAACTCATTCAGAAAGCCAGTCGGTTGGGGAGCAAGATGATCCTCATTGCCTCATTCTGGCCTCGCCAAGCTTGGTTCCCTTACCTCTGGTCTCATCGAGTGAATCCGCCCTGTATTCTGGATCCCCTCCCAGATCTGATCTCCCACCCCCTAGGGCTCCCAGTCCCCGACCTGGTCAACCTCAAGCTTACGGCTTGGCTGCTCCAGTTCCACTTGTAGCTAGGACTCCCGGTATCTCATCTCTGGTTAAAACTATCCTAGTAGCAGTGCACAAGCCCTCTACTAGGAAGGTCTACAGTAGTAAATGGAAGTGTTTCTCTATCTGGGCAGAACAGCCCCCTTGCCTGCGGTGCTGGACTTTCTTTCAGGACTTTTTAATGAGGGAGCTAGCTGCTCTACGGTGAAGGTGCAATTAGCAGCTATCTCTCATTATCATGTAGGTAGTGAAATGGGCCCTTTGATTACTACAAAATTGTGCAAAACATTCCTAAAGGGCACTTTTCTACTTAGACCTCCAGTAAAGGAACCAGTTCCTCCATGGGATTTGACCTTGGTATTACAAGCCTTGACGGCTCCGCCCTTCGAACCGGCGGCGTCTGTAGACCTCAAATACTTGTCGTGGAAAACAGCCTTCCTAGTGGCTATTACTTCAGCTAGGAGGGTATCTGGATTGCAAGCTCTTTCTGCAAAACCCCCATACTTAGCCTTTCACAGGGATAGGGTTTACCTTAGGACCAATCCCTCATTCCTTCCGAAGGTAGTTTCTGAGACGAATATTAACCAATCTATCAGTTTGCCGGTCTTCTTTCCTAACTACCAAAACAAAGGAGAGTACAAATTGCATTCTTTGGACGTGCATAGACAACTTAGGATTTACATTCATAGGACATCTGGTCATAGGCAATCCGAACAGTTGTTCGTCTCCTTTGCCAAATTTAATCTAGGTAAACCAGTTTCGAAAGTTACCTTATCGAAATGGATTTCACAATGTATCATCACGACTTATCAAAATTCCGGCAGGCCCACACCTCAGGGAGTTTGTGCCCACTCAACTCGGTCCATGGCTACATCTGCCGCCTTCAAATCCAGAGTTTCCTTGGATGATATCTGTTCAGCAGCCACTTGGGCTTCATCTCATACCTTTATCAATCATTATAAGCTGGACATTATCTCCAGAGGGAGAACTTCTTTTGGCTCTGCAGTGCTCCGGAATATCCTTCCATGAAGGCCGCCCAAGGTTTAGGTAGCTGGGGACTCTGTCCCACAGGTTGCAGACCAAATGAAGTTAACCACTTCAGATTAAGAAGTTATGTACTCACCATAACGTTCCATCTGAGTGCGTAGACTTCATTTGTCTGCAACCGTCCCCCCCCTCCATCCCCCTGACCTTCAGAGGTGTTTTATGTTCTATAGTGGTGTACCTCTCCGAGAAGGCAGTTATTTACCTGCTATTGTGGTTGCAGGCAAACTTGATCTGAGGTCAGTCAGGGTTGGCAAGGGAATATGGGTAAGGGGAGAAGCTAGAAGCTCGGATCTAAGCTTTGTAAAAGTTGCCAGCTCAGATCCGAGATCGGATCCGAATCCCACAGGTTGCAGACAAATGAAGTCTACCCACTCAGATGGAACGTTATGGTGAGTACATAACTTCTTATTCTAAGCTTCCTATTTCCTAGCTATTTCTAAGAGAAACACTAAAGTCTAAGATCCTACTTACATACAGAGCACAGGCAGAGTGCTGGTGAGTTGGGTGTTCTGAAGACAAATGCAAAAATGCTCTGGCTCTGTGTCTGAAAAAGTCCTTTAAATTGATAATACATCCTGCTGACTCATTTTAGATTATATCATTCTTAACAATTCTCTGGTTCCTAGGCTGACAGAAACTCTACATTTACATTTCTTAGTAAGCTTGCACCTGGTCAGGAAACATGGCAATAAATTACATTATACATGTAACTTCTAGCAATTAACTCTGGTCTCAAAATGATAGGAAGAATTCCTTCATCCAGATATCACTGCTCCCAGTTTTGAGATCAACAATTATACAATGTTTGACTTAGCTTTCCTCCACCAAAGTGCAGTGTGGTTACATTTTTGAAGTTCAACATCCAATATAATTTTCTTATTTAAGAGAACAAGTCTGTGGCTTACATTAATATTTACAAAAAACAGAATTATCTACAAAATTC
>NC_056745.1:677389808-677427308 GCF_019279795.1 Protopterus annectens | reverse complement strand
TGTTCTCTTTCAGATGTGCTTGGAATTTCATACCTAGATAACTCAGGCAATAGTTCTGGCTGATGTTCTCTTTCAGATGTGCTTGGAATTTCATACCTAGATAACTCAGGCAATAGTTCTGGCTGATGTTCTCTTTCAGATGTGCTTGGAATTTCATACCTAGATAACTCAGGCAATAGTTCTGGCTGATGTTCTCTTTCAGATGTGCTTGGAATTTCATACCTAGATAACTCAGGCAATAGTTCTGGCTGATGTTCTCTTTCAGATGTGCTTGGAATTTCATACCTAGATAACTCAGGCAATAGTTCTGGCTGATGTTCTCTTTCATCTCTTTTTTCTGAAACTTCATTGAATGGTTCTCAAAGCATTTCAGTAAATAAAAAAAAACACTGTGCACAAAGTTACTTTGTCTCACGTTCACTCTGAGACATAATGATCTTAAATAAATGTCTCTTACATCTTCACGACACTTTACCATCTATAGAAGAACAAATAACATTGGCTGCTGACATTTCCTGAATAAGCTGTTTTATGTTGTATTTTTTTTTACAGGAACTTTGCTTTATCATTATCTCCTTTCTTAAAACCATAAATGAGTCTAGCATGCCATACCTCTCAACTTTTGCTGATTTTGTAGAATGCCTTCATTTTTGCCTCATTTTATTGCTCTGGTCCCTCATATTTTTTTTTTATTTTCTGTAAGATCACTAAGGATTGCAGTCAATAATGACAGTCATTACACTATCATGCTTCTTACTGTTCAAAAAATGCACGTTGTTGCAAAACTTGATCTGTTAACTTTTATAAGTGAATTAAAATAATATTTAGAAATTGCCCCCCCCCCAATTACTTTTTGCTTTGTCTAGAATTCTTGGGCAAAGAAGTTGGGAGATATGTAGCATGCTTATTATAGTAGCCTATTTGTCTGGCTTGATTTTTTTCAATCTCTCTTGACTCTGATTTTGGTTTGCAGCAGACATCAATGAAATAGACATAGGGATCCTTCATTTTAATTTATAATGCATTAATAGTGGAGCATCCCCCTCCATGGTCAAATGATGCTTTCCCCATTACAGGGGCAAGGGATGACTAGCAGGGTCCATCATTCAGATAGCGAAAAAGGGTGTTCAAGGTTTTCTGCTTGGTTTCTCTATCTCTAACACACACACACACACACACACACACACACACACACACACACACACACACACACACACACTGAAGAGAAGGGGGAGGACATGGATGATGGGGGGGCTCTCTCCTCACTTCCACAAGGGGTATACCCTCCAAGCATCCCTGTCACTGAAACATAAGCAGTGAACTTTTCTGTCTCTCTCATGAAGTTAGCACCACTATGTATACCCCCATATGTGCACACCCCCATCTGTTTCTCCTGGGAGAGGTGAGTGGGCTATGTCCACTCTCTCATACTTCTCCCTACCTGGCTCCTCCTATGCTGGGACCACTAATTGAATTCCAGTCACCTGGGATGGAATTTGTCCCCTGTGCCATGGAGCCTGACACAGAAGTATTCTTTCTTTTTTGACAATAACAGCACACTGACAGCAAGTTTATTAGGCTCAATAAATGCTCTGTGACTTCTTCATTAATGTGTTTACTGATTATGCTCTTAATTTGGCTATTAGACTGTGTGCAGTTGGGGTTGCATGTAACATGGTGAAATTACCTCTGGTCTGAAAATCTTTTAAACTTGGCTCTGGCATGTGGGAGACATTTATCTAATATAACCAGCCATATCTGCAATAGTCATATCTTTTAAATATAGCTGCTGTTGCTGTTTTGTATTTTAGTTAAGTCTAAGTCTTCATAACCTCAATGATTTTAGTACACCAGACCTATCTGTTAACAACTGCTTCTTGAAAATTCATATAGTTTATATCACCCAGTCTTCTGTAGTAAGTCCTATCTTTGTACTATGTGGCCAAAGTATTTAAGTTTTAATTTTGCTTTTATACTTTCCAGTGAACAATCTGGGTTTATATCCATAAGCATTGACTAATCTAATCTTCTTACAGTCTAGATAATTCCCAAAAGCTTTCTTCAAAAGCATTGATTTTTTTGGTATACAGCCTTACTTCTAACCCATGTCTTATTACTTGGAAAACTATTGCTTTGACTACTTAGGCCTTTGTTGACAATATTATTTTGTTGCCTTTAATATCTTATCCAAATTTACCATAGCTTCTCTCCCAAAAATTGTGTGCCTTTTAATTTCATGACTGCAATCACCATTTGCAGAGATCTGTGATCCCAAGGAAATAAAGTCTGTTATTGCCTTAATTTGTCCACATTTATTTGCACAGAATTGATACAGGTAGATGAAATAAGTTATATGATGTGGAGCAAGCCAAGGACAAGATGAAATCATTTTTGTAATTTTTAAGCAGCAAGTAAACATTTGTACTTTCTACTGTCACATTCGTCAACAGGCTTTTCAGCTCCTCCTCATTTTCAGTGATCAGTGGGTAACATCACCGTGACTTAGGCTGTTATTATCTTTCCGGCAATTTTGAGTCCAGCATCTGATTCATTTAATCCAGAACTTTGTATGATATGTTCAGTATACAAATTAAATAGGTAGGCAGACACTATGGAGAATTTTTGAAACCTTTTCCAGTTTTGAAACAGTTATTTTATAATTGGTTATAAATGTCATCTTGCTATGTATGCATATTTCTTAGGATCCAAATAAAGTGACCCAGTATCTCTGTTTGTTTAAGAATTTCCTACAGGTTGTTATGGTCCACACAATCAAAGGCTTTACAGTACTCAATAAAGCAGAAGAAAATATTTTCTGAAACTCTGTTGCTTACTTTGTTATTCAGGTGTTACCAATTTGATTTATGGTGCCTTTGCCACTTCTAAAATCAACTTGTATATTTGGAAGTGCTATGTTTATAAATTACTGTAGTGTGTTTTTTTTTTTTTTTCCATTCTTGCAAGTCCTGCCTGATGGCTTATCAACCTGCACCAAATCAGTCATTTCATTCAACTGGGGATTCCTTGGCAGGCAGGATCCCTGCTGACCAGGAATCCACCATGAGTACATCTGCTCACAGTGGGAGGTGGATGGTAGGGAGTGGGCCAGCTTTGCTGGTCCTGTGGGTAGTATACTCTCTCCCCTGGTAAAGCACCTCCCTCCATCGTGGCATTTCTTCTGAACTTTGCTGTAGTTGTCCGCCAAGGAGAAGCATTCCTATACACAATTAATTCCTCTCAGCTCTCAGTACAACTCAAACATGACAGCTTGGACTCTATAGACTCAAACTCCATGGGGTACACACCTAGTGCTCCCACTCGGTGACACCCATGTGGTGAGCAAGAGCCACCTCCCTCCCTCCATGATGGCTGAGTTAGAAGAGGCTGCGCACTTCCATCCTCCCTGCCATCTCTATCAGGCACACAAACTGCTATTCACATTCAAGTCACTTGCAACATACTCAAGGCTTTAACTCTCTATACCATGGTGTGGCTGTGTACCTTGTAGGATCTTTAGCATTAGCTTGTTAGATATGAAACAAGTGCAATTGATCAATAAATTAAGCAGTCTTTAGCATTGTCCTGTGTGGGCACTGGAATATAAACTGATCACCTCCAATCCAATGGCCGCAGTTGTGTTTTTCCAATTTGCTGTCATGTAATGAACAACACTGTAAGAACATCATTTTGCTGATTTTAAACAATTCAGCTGGGATTTAATCACCTGCTGCCTTATTAACAAGTCTTTTTAGAATCCATTTAACTTGACTATCCAGGCTACATCTCCAGATCAGAAAGTATGCCATCATATATATCAATGATGTTCGTGTCCTTACATCTTTTTCTGCATATTCTTAACACCCCTTCTTAATATGTGCTGCTAGATCATAACCGTCTTTGTAATGTATCACACCCATTTTAACCTAGACATTTCCCTTGGTATCATCCAGATCCATTGGGACAGAAAGCTAGAGAATGCTCGCTGTAGCTAGAGAGGGAGGGAGAGAACTGTAGGTGTTGTGTCTCCTCACCTCTCCCAGGGAAGAGGGATGGGACACTTGTCCAGGACACACAGAGTGCACAAATTTTCCAAGTCAAGACCAGAGAAAAAGCATGCTGTGCTTGTTCTAGGAGGCAGGGTCATCTTGAATAAACATCACTCAGAGAAGGGACCGACAGTCCCACTCTATGACTATTGTATGGGTTCCTTGAGAACATTCATTGGAAATTCATGGAATGTTATGGACTTAACAGGAAAAGCCTCTACAGAATGCCTAATGACAGCTTTCAGTCAGTTCTTACCTTGGTAAAGAGGATCAAATGGGCCAAATATCCAAGAGGAGATTTGTTGCATAGCACACAGGCAGTTGAGCATTCAAAAGTTAAAACAAATTCCCTTAGTAACACCAATCTTCCTAATCACTCTCTTGTCATTCCCATTTTCTTATCTCATATGCCTCCCCTTATCTCTGCTTGGTTTTCTGTGAAACTCTGGATTCATTTTGACATATTCCCCATTATTTTTGTCTGTCATTCTTTCCTCAGTAAGATCTAAAGTCTCCACAGACACATATTTTGATTTCTTAATCTATTTAGAATAATTTTATTGGCATGTCCTGGACAATATCTCACATTTCTGCCTGTAGTTCTTCAGGCACTCTGTCTTCCATATCTAACATTTAAATATGGTCTTCACCTCTCTGTTAAGCTTGTATCTAGATGGCCTGGAGGCTTTTCATGTTTTTTTTCTTTTTGAATCTAAACCTTACAATAAGAAGTTCATGGCCTGAGCCACTATCATCTCTAATAGGTAACTGACTTGTTTTGTTACAATATTACTGCACCAGTTCCATTCCGTCTCACATTTACTTACATTGTGCTTTCTTTATTCAATTCAAAATACTTCACTGTGGGCATTTTTGTCACTTATTGTTTGAAAAATTAAAAATTCTTCTTCCTCCTTTCTCCAATAACATTACATATCTGTTTGTAATAGCTTCCTTAATAGAACACTTACTTGTTGCATATATTTCTGACATATATCAAATAAATTTTGAAAGATACTATAGTATTCTCAGAAATCTCATGTGTTTGTTTATCCTGTATTGGAGGAATCTGAGGCACAGCTACAACTATTTCATTATAATGTTTCAAGTTTTCTGAAGTTAAAATATGACCTGAATATCTCAGTATTGTTACTCTGATTTTGCACATACTTTTTCAAATTGAGGTTATTCTATTTTAGTCTATTCAGTTGCTGAATCACTTTTGTCACCCTCTTTTTTGGTCATATTCAAAACCAACATATAATCACTATGCCTAAAATATTTCAAGCTATTCAATCATCTGTGCAAGTAAACAGATCTGACCAGATAGAAACTTAGTTGATAGGTATTATATTTAGGCAGATGAGTGCTTATTATAAATTATCAATAAGTGCTCATCTTCCTAAATACAGTAAAGGGATTAAAACAACATTGAACTGGCTCTGGACTGCTCCTTGCCTATCAACTAAGTTTCTAACTGGTCAGATCTGTCACTTGGATTAAAATCTTGCCTCCATACATCTCAAAGAAAAGCAACTATGGACTCGAGACACCGGCGAACCCCCCCAGAAGGCAGTGCCACCTCAAGGACATCCACAGATCTGGACCAGTTTTTCAGAAACCAAGATAGCATTACTTACTAGGTACTCCCACTGGTAACGTAGGTCTATATTGCAAACAAAATGTGAAGAACATGCCATAGTTCTCTGGCTGCAGTAGAGGATACCAAACAAATAGTCTATTTACCTAAAGCACATGTTACCGAGGTGCAGTGGCATTTCTCAACTGCTTGTCAGCTATGCTGTACTATTGTTAAGCTGCCATCATAGGTTACAGATTACACTTGAACATTTACAAACAGATATTAGCACTGTTATTTATGGAAAAATATTACATATTATTACTTACTTGCCACATAACATTACTGAGGTGCACAAATCTGTTTTGTTTGCAATGTATGGAACCCTAATTTTTCTCTCTTAATGTGCACTGACAACACTGTATGCATCCTATTAAGCCAATGATACACACACACACACACACACACACACACACACACACACACACACACACACACACACACACACACACACACACAAAACTACTACAATTACTGAAATTTACAAAATGTCCCTGATTGTGGCTGTTTTGCCAACTATGACACAAGTGATACTATCATTCATATCCAACCTGTCTGACAATATTTCTTTTGATTGACATGGGCCATTTATATGGTCCCATACCCATATCTGTAAATACACAATGGCATTATGCTTGGTGGTATGGCCCATATTATGCCGTGCTCTCTGCCTTGGCAACACTCATGTACTTCCTTATGCAGCTGTCATACCTAACCATTTCATGTATTCTTTTACTGATTACACAATTGTAGTGCACATGCCTTTGTACATACCATTCAGGTCCCTGGTAATATTCCCTTGGACTCTGATTTCCCAGCTAGCTGACAAAGTTTTTATATGCATCAGCCATGCTTTTTAGTGGCATTTTGTCATATAGCAGTGATGCACCCATTAGTGCTCTACATCACCTAGCCATTTCTGTTAGGCATTAATGCATGTTTCAGTAAAAAGCTGAACGGTGCTGAATAGGGTGCCCCTTGAGACTGAATCAACGTGTACAAAAAACAAAAAGGGCTCGCCACAGCTGAAAAATTCTCCAATACTCCAATTCTCACGTAAAAAAGGTTTAATGATATAAAAAGTAGAAGACAGGATCCACAGTGAGCGCTTTCGTTTTTGAACGTGAAAGTGCTCACTGTGGATCCTGTCTTCTACTTTTTATATCATTAAACCTTTTTTACATGAGAATTGGAGTATTGGAGAATTTTTCAGCTGTGGCGAGCCCTTTTTGTTTTTTGTACACATTAATGCACATTTCCTTATGGATCCTTGTCTGTTCCAAGGTTGTGCCTTAATACCAATATACATGCAATCTATGCATCCTAGTATTTGTGATATGACATAGAATATATTCAATGCTTGTGTCCCCTCACTGTGTCAAGGAACTGTGCAATTTTATTAGCATGTCCTTACAATTCTCAAGGTAAGTTGAATGGATAAGACATAATGTTGCATCACGAGCTGGTGTCTGAAATGTCTTTCTGGTGAGGAAATACAGTTTGACCCCAGTAATTAGTGCACCACTCCTACTAGTTTGAGGTTAGATATCTTACTTGCATACCTTTCATTGCCTTATTCAGATCTGTTCTGCTGAGGCAATACTAGCTAAATACCATTGTGTTCATCATCTGTTCAAATGGTAATTGCTGTCATAGCTACTTAATTGCTTGTGGCCAATTCAACACAAGGACATTGCAATAGCAGTCTGTCATTGCCTGTTTCCCTGATGACTAGTGTTACTTGCTGCTGACAAGGCAGATATTAAACAGAACTGTCCTCAGTGTAAGTTCCTTGCTAGAGATCACTAACACACTAAGATACTAAATGCATTCACTTAAGAAGCCACAATATCACCCATAGATTCATAAATGAATGCCAGTACAGCACTCGCACCCCATCAGTAACTTTTCATTGCGCTTTCTGTTTCTGTTTCCCAGAACACTGCCCCCTTTTCTCCATCCTAGTTAGAGCTCTGTTCTCATGACTGGTTAAATTGTACAAGTGGGTGATGACACTTATAGAATGGTGATTAATAAACGTATGTACATCAATATAAACATGTTTTTCTCACCATTTTTCCACACAGAGGATTAAAAATTTGTATACTTATAGGAATGCACTTCATTCTGTTGAATCGTCAGTGCATCAACAGAGTGAAGTGCTTGGGAAATTCATTGAATGCATGCTTTATTGAATTCTGGAGTCATGCTGCTAATTCTTACTAATGTGTATTAATTCTGGTGCTGTCCCTAACTCCAATCATGCACCTTACATTGCAAAACTCTTTTTACAACACTACTTCTGTTCAGACAAAGTGTGTCTGAAGTTAGCGGGAGGATTTTGATTATCCAATCACAAAAGGAATCCGTTAGTTTTTCTTTTGCCTTCAGCTGAAATTTTGATCGGTTGGTTTATTGTTATGCATATTTTTAAAGTCCCAGCATGGGTTAGCAGTGTTTTGCTTATTGCATATTTCAGCATATGTTCATATATAGGCCTCACTGTAGACAGGGCTGTCTGTTAGCTATATTAAATATTCTTAACAGATTATTTAGATTTGTATTTCATATTATGTAAGTGTGTGTATGTGTGTGTACATGTATGTATACATATGTGTGCATGTGTGTGTGCATGTGTGTGTGCGTGTGTGTGTGTGTGTGTGTGTGTGTGCGTGTGTGTGTGTGTGTGTGTGTGTGTGTGTGTGTGTGTGTGTGTGTGTGTGTGTGTGTGCGCTCATGCGCGAGCGTGTGCATACTACACAATACCAGTTAGAATATTTTGCATAGCCAAGGGACATCTCACATGCAGTGAAGTTTACAGAAAAAAATAGCTTAATCTCATTTTTGACAGTAAGGCAGTTATGTAAGTCACAGTGCAACAGCAATTCAGCTGTGACTGGCTAATCATACAGCAGTCAGAAATAAACTGCTTCAATGTCAAGCAAAAATTTAGTAATTAGATGGGCCACATAGAAGGATTTCCTAACTACTGGCAATATGATTGTCAAATGAGAGAAAAGCTTTCGGGTAGCAACCTTTCTCAGTGCTAATCATACAGCAGTACAAGCTGGTCTTCATTTTCCTCTTACACTGGGGCTATTTTGAACAATCTGACTTCAAACAAAACAGCCTACGTACAAAGATTCAAGAAAAATATAAACACCATTATTTATATTTAAATGCATTTAAATTACAAAACAAACAAGATACTATTATATGTGACCATTATGTTCCTCACTAAACTTTTCATCATAATTGATAGTTCACCTTTAAATACATTTTGTGAGTTTGCAAACTGAAAAATAAATTAAAAAAACTCTACCCTCGGATGTTGTTAACTTTATCACAGGGATATTTTCCTCTGTATAGCACACATTTCTGTGTATTGCCCTGCCATAGATGATGTAAATTTTTCATACATTTTTCCCTATTCAGATCTCACATTATTTAGGAAAGGAATTTAGCTCAGCCTACATTATTTAACTTAAACAGTAGAAAGCAGCACCCAGATATGAAAAATTTCACAATACAAAAAATTAACATCACAAAGGGGAATAGAACAGAATATTAGTAAAGCAGAGGTTAAACAAACAGAAGCTGAAGTTATGGAATACCTGTGAAGTTATTCCATAACTTCAAAAAATCTAGATCCATCAGAGCCACAAGGGCGGGAGACTTAAACCTCGACACGGCTATTAATAGGACGTGCTGGAGGGATAGATTCATCACCCAAAGACTCCCTATGCTGTGGAACAAAATCCCGGTACATGTGAGGCAGAGCACCTCGCTGGCCTTGTTCAAGAGAAATCTTGACCAATGGATGGGAGATCGCAGATATACCCCAGGGATTACCTCAGTGTCACTGCTCGACAGAGGCACAGCAAAATAATGGGTATAGTTCCCCATACTAAAGGGGTGGCGTAAGCCACAAAACGATGGGCTAGGCTTGTAAATGCCCTCGGGCAGATAGCCTAGTATGAACCTATGAACCTATGTCACAGCATGATAGAACAATGAGTCTTCAAAGTAAGGCTAAACAGGTGGAATGGGACATTTGAAGAAGAAAGATGGACATGGGAAAGAAAGAGAAATTTAATATGGTACAATATTTATGCAAGGAGAAAGCAAAACTAATCAATACAAAAAAGCAGCACCAAAGATATTTGAAAGGAAATACAGGCAAAGGCATCTGGATATGGAAAATTTCCCAATACAAAGGGAAAGAGTAGAAAAGAGGATTAGTAACAGAGAACTTAGCACAGGAAAATACTCCAGAGCCTTCAGAACGAAACCAGTACAACAGTTCAGTTGGAGTTGCACAGCAAGGGAAGGAGCAGGAAACAGTGACAACTCTGATACAGTTAATGTTGTAGAGTGATAGGCCAGTGAGCTCCCATATGAAAGAGCAACAGATAGTGCAGGATGCTGTTGTAGAGAATATGCCACAGGAAGATGTTCTAGAACTTTTGTAGAATGCCTGCAGGAAACAGAGAACAAAGAACATGCCCACAGGTTAGAAGAAATAACCTAAGGGAAGAGATGCTTGATTTAATATGGATGGATAGACATTTTTTAAACAAGAAACATCTTTAGTGAGTTATCACTTATGACACAATAATAATATATGTATATAAATGAAAACAAACCACATTGATATATTTTAAGTTGCAAACCTTATATATCACTTATAATCTATACAGTCATTGTCAGTCAAGCATTATATAGCTCATTCAATTCCTGCCTTATTCCTCCTCCAAGACATTATTCTGCATGCATTGTTCCCACAATTCCCATTTTATCTAGGTAATTTTCTCCCACCCTTTTCTAATAATCTCACTTGCAATTCTTTTACCTTTGTTACTATTCCAAGAAATGTTCAGGTTGAAAACAAAGGAAAATAAAAACTGAAAATCCACCAGGAAACTGAACCAACCAGCAAGGAAACAGTGTCAAAGAACGGCCAGCCCAGGAATTTTAGAGTTAAAAACTTTTACTCACCATTTTCATCGAGCAAATATCAGACTTCATCAGAAATAACACTGAAAGCACATACCATCATTTTATACATTCTTCAAACCCATAAAAAACCCTTTCCAATATTTCAATAAAATAATCAACAGTTACCTCCTTGCTATGGAATCGACCGCAACGTGCTGGGATGGTGGAAACTAATATATTACCACACACCCCTTCATTTTCTAGTATAATTTTTTTACAAGGTTTGTGGATGACCTATTTTTCATAACAGAGGGATCCTCAAATGACAGTAACAAGGTAGTAAGTAAATTAAACACTAGTTTTGATTTTTTGGATTTTTCTATAGGTGATTCAAGGGGTACAGTTGACTTTGTAGACATAACTTTGCCTTGAAAAATTAATGAAAATCTTTTTGAAAGTAGGGTACACAGAAAAACACATCTTCCAACAATTGTTTACATTTTACAAGTCATCACCCTCATTTCATGAAGTGGAATATCCCTATCAGTCAGTTTACAAGGGCTTCAGGTTGACCTCAAAGGACTCTGACTTTGTGGATGAAATTATTTTTATTACATGGCTTTTTGAATATGGGGGTATTATGTGAATTTTTTAAATAGAACTGAAGAGATTTTAAGTAAAAGGGAGAAAAATTACCTCTATTTTATCTAAGCCCTTGGTTAAGTGTAGTAGTAACACTGACCCGACTGATACAGATAAATATTAATCTGTCTGTGCCCTTGATATGTCTGTTGACAATCAATGCATTAGAGGAGTTATTAAGAATAACTGGATTATTATTTGAAGCAATAGAACAATATATGAAGTGGTAGGATCTGAGCTGAAGTTTGTTTACAAGAAAAATGTGAGGACTAAGAATTTATTACAGCATGACAAATATTTTTTAACTACACCCAATACTGACAAAGCCAAAGGGACTTACAAACGTAACTCTTGTTCTGTTTGTCGTTATACTTATGAAGTGCAATATATTAGTTATTCACATGTGGATAGAACTTTTGGTAGTCAACACTGCTTTAATTGCCAGTCTAAAGGTGTGGTATATGCTGTTTTTTGTTCACAATGTTCAGCCTTTTATATTAGGGTGACTACAAGGGCTTTACAAAAATGAATAAAAGAACTTCTATATTCAATCAGGAACAAGGATGTGAAAAATGCCCTATATAAACATTCTGTAGGTTGTATGGGATTCAAAAGGTTTTTGTTTTATGTCTTAGATAGTATACAGGTAGATATTAGATGTGGTGATTTTAAGGATAGACTTGAACAAAAAGAGACCAAATGGCAATTGAGATTTTTTTTTTCTCCAGTAGTATTTTATTGTATTACATAAGAGGTATCAGAGAGTGCAACAAGCATGTAACACCTAAACATGCTGTTCAACCTCAGCCTCTCCACAAGCTACGTGCCCATAGAATGGCACACAGCAACGGTTATTCCACTCCACAAAGGAGGGGCCACAACTGACCCTGGTAACTATTGCCCCATAAGCCTGACTAGCCTGGTCTGCAAGGCTATGGAGTGCATCATCATGGAACTCATTAACAAAGACATTGGGAACCTCCAAACACTTGACCTGACCCATTTCGGCTTTGTTAAGGGCAGATCATGCCTACAAAACCTGGTTGACTTCTTTGAGACAGTCACCAAGGCCATAGATGAGGGAAAGGTTGTTCAGAAAGCCTACCTTGACCTCACCAAGGCTTTCAACACCATTCCCCACTCGGGTATTACAGAAAAACTCACCAGCCTGAACATAAACCCCTATGTCACAAGATGGGTTGCCAACTGGCTTACAGACAGAACTCACATGGTAAGAATAGCGGGCTCCAGGTCTGACTCTAAACCAGTCACAAGTGGTGTCCCACAAGGCTCAGTCCTGGGACCCCTACTGTTTGGCATGTACTTCTCAGAAGTACAGGCAAACACAGGAGGACTATGGCTAACCAAGTTCGCCGATGACTGCAAACTGGGAGCCATAATTGACTCTTCGGCTGACATGGACATCCTCCAAAAGGGCCTTACTGAGACGGACACCTGGTGTCAAAGTCACGACCTCAAGCTAAATGCCAAAAAATGCATAGTCATCCCATTTGGGAAAAACAAAACACCCATGAATTACCACATAGGTGGCAGCCCCCTTAATACAGAAGAGGTAATAAGAGATCGGGGGACCCAGGTAGATAGTACTCTCTCATTTGACAATCATATTGCCAGTAGTTAGGAAATCCTTCTATGTGGCCCATCTAATTACTAAAGGGTTCACATCTAGAAATAAAGAGGTTATAGTGCCCCTCTACTCGTCACGCATCAGACCCATCATAGAGTACAATGCCCCATTTGGGGTGTATCTCACAAGACACTTCCAACAGCTGGAGAGACCACAAAAGTACCTCACCAAGAGGATTACTGGCCTCAAACATATGTCCTATGCAGCCCGACTGAAAAAGCTCCGGCTGTACTCAATGGCATATCGCTTTCTCAGAGGTGATCTCTGCCTGACTTACAAAGCCATGTCCAACTCAGAATTGATGGACATGCACCACCTAAAGAAATCCAAGTCACTGCGAGCCACTTGCTCTAGTGAGCTAAACCTCACCACAATAAATAGAACATGCTGGAGGGATAGATTCCTGTCACAGAGACTCCTTATGCTTTGGAACAAAATTCCAAACTACATTAGGCAGAGCCCCTCACTAACACTCTTCAAGAGAAACCTTGACGAGTGGATGGGTAACAGAAAATACATCCCTGGGATCACTTTATTGGCTCTGATTGACAGAGGATTAGTTAATCAATGGGGTGGTGAAAACTGACACACTCTGTCTAGGATTATAAATGCCCTCGGGCAGATAGCCTAGTACCTACCTATGAACCTATGAACCTATAAAGTCACAAAAAACATTCAGGTGGAAAACAGGCAAATTTTGAAAGTCATTCATAGAACATTATATACCCCTCAGAGGATACAATAAACAACTATGTACAAATATATACATAAAATTCTACTGCAAACTATAAAGGATAGAGCCAAATATTTTTAGTAACCTCCTAGATGGTTGGACCATCATAGTGGGGCATCTCAGATCTAAAAAAGGACTTATATCAATAAGTTTCGATTAGTTACGCATTAAATCAATCTCCCTGAATGAGGTCAAAAATCAATTTCCAAAATTTCTGGAAGTAGATTTGTTTAGTAGGGTCATTTATAAAGAATTTTTGTGATGATATGTATTTTATTGTTAGTTTCCTGAATCCATTCCAAGATAATTTGGTGCGATCTAGCCAATTTTTAGTTATATAAAATTTAATCGGTAGACAGAGAGTAATAAGTACATGGAATTTCCTCTTGGGTAATCTAATATCTGTAATGTGCGATATTGCTAGTTCCCAAGAGAGTGTTGATTTTTGGTAGCCCATTTTTTCTAATCTAACTTTGAGAGAGCACCAAAGCTTATATGTGTGGCTGCATGACCACAGGATGTGTAGAAGATCTGCTTAAGGAAAGGAGCAGCATGAACATGCTGAGGATATATTGGGGTTAAACTTATTTAGTGTGCAAGGAGTGAAGTAGGAGTTATTATTAATCATTAACTGTGTATAGATTAGTTTCTTGAATGGAGAAAGCTTAATAGAGGATTGTATTGCATTAAGTATTTGGTCCTCTCTAAGGTTGGGATTATGTTGATTCCAGTAGTTAGAAAATAATAATGCATCTTGGAGCTTAGAGGCCACAACCAGTTAGTAAGAATTTGATAACATACTTTTTTTCCTGGATAAGTTGTTTATGAAATTAACTGCACTTACTCTATCGTTCACAATCCTCAGATCATCAGCAATAATTGATGTAAGAAGTTCCCTGATTTGCCGTAGGATAATAGTGTATTTTTGGCCTAGTTTTAGTTCACATCTCATGTCTCGTATTGACTTCTCTTTGCATTTATGTATATCCCATACAGTATAATCCTTAATCAGAGGATAGTCTGAGAGACTGATCATTTTGTTATTTAGTTTAATATTGGGATTTATGTGGATTGGTTGGATAAAGGGAAGGGCCCTGTCCAGCTCTATAAATTTTATCAAGCTCTGAAAGATCCTAACCCTTTGTTTCAGAATAGAGTTCATAGGAATGTTACTTAAGCTTGTAGTTGTTAGGAAAGGGAGATCTTTGGGGTTGAAATTGTAGCTACTTACATGGTTATGCCAAATCTTAACCCAAAGAGGGTGCCATGTATCATCCTTCGAGTCAAAACTTGAAATTGAAATAATTCTGTTTGCACAAATAATCCAGTAATATAGTCTAAAGTCTGGCAGACCTAAGTCTCCTTTTTGTTTCAGATAGCTTAGTTTTTTATAACTGATTCTAACCGCTTTTGGAAACCATATGAATTTGGCCAGTTCTTTATTGATTTTATTGAAAAAATTGTTAAGGATGATCAAGTTCGAGGCATTAAACTGATATAGCAACTTAGGTAGGACATTCATCCTGATAATTGCTGCTTTAGATAACAAGGACAGTTTCAGCTGCTGCCACCTATGTAGGTCCTGTAAAAATACCTGACCAAATTTTCATCAGATTATTCTGATACATAGATGAGGAAGTATGCTCAAACTGTATCCCTAACTACTTGAAAGCGTATTTAATTTTAAAAGGAGAATCTGAGAATAAATGTTCTTTATGGTGTAGTGGGTTGATAGGAAAAATAAGTGACTTCTTCAGGTTAATTTTATAGTTTGAGACATTCGAAAATCTATCAGTTGTGTTGATTAGGCTCTTAATATCTGATATAGGGGGTTCAAAGTATAAATTTAAATAATCTGCATAAGCAGATATGCTTACTTTGACCTTTATAATTCTAGGGATAGTATGGAAAGTGGCTTGAGAGATGTGCAGTAGTAGAGGCTCCAGGTATAGACTGAAGAGTTGAGGAGAAAGGGGGCAACCCTGTCTAGTACCATTATATATTTGAATGGGTTCAGCTAAATTTTTATTAATGTAAAGGAAAGTATATGATTTATTATATAAAGTTTCAATAACATTAATAAATTCTCTGGGATGTTGAATTGAGCCATGGTTGCAAACAAGAACTTCCAACTTCCTCTGTCAAATGCTTTACAAGCATCAGTTACTAAACCATACCTTGGGCTCTTATCATTTTTAGTGAGTTGCAGCATAGCATCCAACGTTAATGTATTGTCCCAAGTCTGTCTATTTGACATAAATCCTGTTTGCTCCAGGGTAATTATGTGTGGCATAACTTTTTTCAGTCTCTCGGCCAAAATTGCAGACAGAATTTTAATGTCCACATTAATTAAGGAGATTGGCCTATAATTATGTGGGTTTGATCTATCTAGGCCATTTTTGGGAATAAAGGTTGTTTTAGAATTATTTAAGTAACAATCAGAAATACCATTTATCTTAATATAATTATAGACTTTCAAAAGGATGGACGATAGGATCTGACTAAACTTTTCATAAAATTCTACGGTATATCCATCTAGACCCAGTGCCTTACCCATTTTCAATCTCCCTATAGTATCAATTGTCTCTTGTTGGTTGAGAGGAGCAATTAGGGCTTCAAAGTGATTCTTTTTTAATTTAGAAAATGTAATATTCTCAAGAAAATCCATAATTTCTTCAGAAGAGGGTTGTTGAATATTTAGGCCATATAAATCTGTGTAAATCTGATGGAAGATATCCAGCATCTGGGTATCCGTTTTATAAATCTTATCATGATAGTGAAGTAATGAAATCCTGGCCATTTCTTGTTTATTTGCAATAATTCTCTCAGAACTTTTGATAGGAATTGTGCCCATTCTGAGTATTTAGCTATGCATCCCAACTCATATAGAGAGTAATTATGTTGATGTAATTCGTGTAGTTGCCTTTGAGTATTATTTATTTGACTTTCAATATCAGAGTTTGGTTTAAATTGAAATTCTTTTTCTAATGCTATTGATTCCGCCATTAATTTATTTTCTTTTTCCTTTACCAATTTTTTAAAAGAAGCTGCTTTTTGAATAAGGACCCCCCCCTCCCTATTTGTACCTTGCAGGCAGCCCATTGGATATCGTATGGAATATTAGTATTCGCCATGTTTAGGTCCAGCTGTAATAAGATATCTGATATTTCTCAGACCACCTCCAATTTAAGTAATAAATTATTATTTAAGGACCAGTTACAGTTTCTTGTCTTATTCATTGTTTTGTCAGGAAAGCTTATTATCAACCTAATTCTTGAGTGATCAGAGAAGTATCTAGGTTCTGCAAGATATTTAATATCCCCCACTGCCAGAGATTTGGACATGACAAAGAAATCTATCCTTGACCATGTATAATGACATTTGGAGTAGTATGTGTATAAGTTTTTCCTCTCATGTCCTTCCCCAAATGAGATAGGGTCTATCAAACATAGGTCGGCCATAAGTTCACCTAAGACAGTTGATGTTTGCAAATTTTTTGGGAGGGAGTTACTGGAACGATCTATCCCTGGGTCAATAACCGCATTCCAATCTCCTCCCAATACGTATTCATGTTCTGGGAATTTGCTTAGCATGTTATGGATTTCTAAGATGAAGTTTTGCTGTTTCTGGCAAGGACCATACACATTTATGAAAAGAGTTGGTTTACTATTGATTGGATTAGTGGCAATAAAATAGTACCATCTACCGCTTTCATCTGACTGTTGCTCAGTGATTGCTGAAAAGATTTTTTAATAATAATAGCTCCCCCTTTAGATTTGGAATTATCCCTTGATGCTATTACAGCCTTAATCCATTTTTTTATTTAAAATGCCTTTCCAATCCTCTTTAAGCATGTGTGTTTCCCGTAGAAAACATATATGTGCCTCTGAGTTGAAAATTAGGTGTAACAACAATCTAAACTTATTTTTATCTTGTAGCCCCCCTCACATTCCAAGACTCAATACTTCACATTCTAGGACTTAATCTATAAACTGCATATTAGTATTACTAATATATAAAGTTTGCACTTTACGAGACTCCATCGAATTTTAGTATGTATACAGTATTGAAGAACACAAATTAAGGGAACATAAGAAAACATATGTTGAGCAGTAGCATCATACCCCTTCAAGCCTAATCCTGTGTCTATCCACCCACCCCAATTGCTTGAAGGAACAAAGGGAGATAAGGGTACCAACTCAAGCATTACTGAATGTTGATTATCATGAAAGATTGTGTACCCTATAACAAACACTTCAAAACCATCTAATAACATCATAATAATAACTTCAAAACATATATACAAAATCAGTACAATTCCTACAATCGTCATCCCCTACCCTTTCTACATGAAACCACTCCACTCCTAAATAAGATGGATATAGCCATAGTGACATTTGTTTAACCTACCATGTAATTAACCCCAGTTATCATAGCACAATAATTTGGTATTTTACTATGTTACTGTACCAGATAAGACACTAAATACATGTTACCTAAATGTATAGTATGAGAATATTAGTAAACATGCAGTGCCTGATTAATACTGTAGGTGTGATACGAACATGAGACAAAAGCATAAAATAATGTAATGCATTATAATTTATGTAACCGTTATTTCTTCTTAAAGGGGTCTTTGTAAAAGTATCAGCCCCAAAACATTGCAGTGACCCAACTAATAAAAGAATTTATCATTGCATACTCTGCAATATATAAACTGAAACTCAAAACATTAAAACAAATTAATATTAATATTCCACGAGGATCACAAAACATGATCTCTTTATCAAGCATCACATTATGGTTGATCTAAAAGCATATGTGGGCCTATTTCCTTGTGTTGGTCCCCTTTTTCGCATTTTTGCTCTCTTCATTTTTAGTGGGCAAGGAAGAAAACAGAAGGAAAAAGCAGGTCACAGTATTATTCTTACAGCCAGAAACTATTAGCTGTTTAAACACTTACAAAGGCCATAACTTTAGTAGGTATTATTTTTCCAAGTTAAGATACTGAGATAATAACATTGTAAATTAAAGTAACTTCAGAAAGTCCCGGACTACATCAAATAGGTCACAGTTACTTCCCTTTTGAACTTAGACATCTGTTTAGGTAAGTAGGCTGTAAAAATATAATTATAGTACGCCGTGAAGAAAATAGCATCATCATGGTAGCGGGGTGTCAGTTCTAGCGAAACAGCTGTAATAATCTGGTTTAGAAATAGCTCTATCTGTTAGAAAGTCTTATATCTGTGAATATTTACCATCCAAGGCAAAGCGTTGGCCACAAATAGCATATATACATTATTTGCATGCTTCAGAGCTCTCAGTAGCCACATTAGTGCGACTCACACTACATGGGAAGGTTAGAGTGACAGTACAGGAAGTAGTAACTCAGGTACACTCCTACTCCCCATCAGTTGTCATATGCGTTCCTAAAGGGCTACTTCCTGCTTAGATAGTATCTCTTGTTTAGCGTTTTTCAAGTTTCAGATGTAACTAGATTTTCTCTGAAAGCCACAGCTGGAAAAAATTAGCAGACAACTAGTGACTGCAAATGAAAGTGCTCAAACGCCTATAAGGACTGACATAATGAGTTTTAAGGCACTGGGGCTTTACCGAAGCATTTTACAAAAGTGACTTTAGCTTCTGCAGGTGAGTCTACAGTGAATTTGGTGTCATTGAATGTAAAGATCAGCATGCTTGGATACCGCATTTGAAATTTAATTGTGCATTTTATTAGTTCCGAGCAGTAAATGGAAAGCTTTTGGTGTTTTTCCTTGATGGCTAAGGGAAGATCTTGGGATATGGATATTCTGTGTCCCTTCCATGCAATTTGATTTTGTCTTTTTGCTGCTATCAATTCTCTTTAGACATTTTGAAAGTTAAGCATTTTGACATAAATCTGTCTAGAGGTATCTGGGTTTTTCCTTGTGTAAAGGGCTCTATGGACTCTTTCGATCATGATTCAGCTGTTGTTCTCTTTGATTTGTAGAATGAATTCAAATAGCTGCAAAATAATTTCTGGTAGTTGGTTATGTTGGTAAGATTCCAGTATCCCTCTCACCAGTAAATTATTGCGTCGACTCCTAGCTTCTAACTCTATAAGTTTCTGTTGGATATCAAGCAGAACAGAGCCTTTTGCATTCAGTTCATCTTTAAGCAAAGCTATCTGGTGTTCATTAGCTTTAGTGATCTCTTCTATATTGTCCATGCGCATCATCTGATTTATTTTGTTACCAAAGGTAGAAAGTTGATCGAAGAATTCTTGGATTGCCAGTTGCAATGGTAACAGAGCTTCTTTCAGTTCCTCCATGTGAATGCTCAGTTCCAACTTCTATTTAGAGCTAGATTTGCTTAATTTGAGTTGTTTATTTGTTTTCTGCCTTTTAGGTTCATAGGTTCATAGGTTCATACTAGGCTATCTGCCCTAGGGCATTTATAAGCCTAGCCAGAGTCTGTGTGGCTTCTGCCACCCCCTGGAATGATAATACTGTGCCCATTTAGGGTT
This sequence comes from Protopterus annectens, assembly GCF_019279795.1. Taxonomy (NCBI): domain Eukaryota; kingdom Metazoa; phylum Chordata; order Ceratodontiformes; family Protopteridae; genus Protopterus; species Protopterus annectens. Next base: position 677,407,157 of record NC_056745.1, on the reverse strand, counting down.
TAGTTTACTGTGCCTCTGTCTAGAAGTGACACAGAGATGACCCCCGGGGTAAACCTATGATCTCCCATCCACTCGTCAAGATTTCTCTTGACGAGAGTCAGTGAGGGGCTCTGCCTAACATGGACTGGGATTCTGTTCCAGAGTGTAGGGAGCCTCTGGGTTATGAATCTGTCCCTCCAGCATATCCTATTTATTTCTGTGTTGAGGTTCAAGTCTCTCGCTCTCATGGCTCTGGTGGATTTGGATTTTTTTAGGTGGAGCATGTCCATTAATTCCGGATTGGACATGGCCTTGTACGTCAGGCATAGATCTCCTCTGAGTAGGCGGTATGCGACTGAATAGAGCTGGAGTTTCTTCAATCTGGCAGTATATGACATATGTTTGATACCCTTGATCCTCTTTGTGAGGTACTTCTGGGGTCTTTCTAACTGCTGCAGGTGCCGGGTAAGGTACATACCAAATGGGGCATTGTACTCAATCATGGGTCTGATAAGGGAAGTGTATAGGGACACAATGACCTCTCTTGATCTAGATGTGAATCCTTTCATGATAAGGTGGGCAATATAGAAGGTCTTCCTAACCACCTTGGCAATGCGGGTGTCAAATGAGAGGTCACTGTCAACTTGGGTCCCTAGGTCCCTGATTATTTCTTTCGTAATTAATGGATTGCCACCTATGTGGTAATTTGTGGGTACTTTGTTTTTCCCAAAGGGTATAACTATACATTTTTTGGCGTTCAGTTTAAGGCCATGGCTCTGGCACTAGTTATCCGTTTCTGTGAGGCCTTTCTGAAGGATGCTAGTGTCCGCTGGAGTATCGATAATGGCACCCAGCTTGCAGTCATCTGCGAACTTTGTCAGCCACAATCCTCCTATGTTTGCTTGTACTTCTGAGAAATAAATGCCGAACAAGAGGGGTCCCAGGACCGAGCCCTGTGGGACACCACTTGTGACTGGCTTAGAGTTTGACATGGCTCCTGCAATTCTGACCTTGTGGGTTCTGTCCTTTAGCCAGTTTGCAATGCATCTTATGACATATGGGTTTGCATTTAAGCTGGTGAGCTTGTCTATGATGCCCGAGTGGGGTATTGTGTCGAAGGCTTTTGCAAGGTCAAGGTAGGCTGTGTGACCTGCCTTACCCTCATCAATGGCCTTAGTGACTGTTTCAAAAAAGTCGACCAGGTTCAAAAGGCAGGATCTGCCCTTAACAAAGCCGAATTGGGTAGGATCAAGTGTCTGTAGGTCACCAATGTCTTTGTTTATGAGTTCCATAATGATCCTCTCCATAGCTTTGCAGACCAGGCTCGTCAAGCTTATGGGGTGGTAATTTCCAGGGTCCGTAGAAGCACCTCCTTTGTGGAGTGGAACCACTGTTGCTGTACACCATTCTTTGGGTACGTATCCTGTAGTAAGGCTAAGATTAAACAGCAGCCTTATGTGCGAGTTTAGTTCCTCTTGGAGTTCATGTAGCATGCAACCTGGGACACTGTCTGGTCCCATTGATGCTGTGTTTTTAGCATTGGAGAGGGCGGCTCTCACCTGGACATCTGTGATGTCAGGGAGGCTACATTCAGCTGGGATAGATATTTATCCTTTTGGGGGGAGGGGGGGAGAAATTTGCACTGAACCTGTCTGCCAGTATGTTGGCAATATCTGTGGGCTCAGTGTATTTTTTGTCATTTTGAACTAACTCTGAGCATATCTGGGAGTTTCCACCCAGGTTTCCGACATAACTAAAGAAGGCCTTGTGATTATCTTTAGTGTCATTTGCGATTTTTCTCTCAAAGTTGGCCTTGGATGATTTTATGAGTGATCGTAGTTTTTTGCTAGTACTGATCAGAGATGCCTTCCCTTTTTGGGATTTTGCTCTGTCCTGTAGTAGCTTCCTCCTCCTGTTGTAAAGTTTGTTTATGGCTGGGGTCCACCAGACAGGGCGCCTGCCTTTGGGGGAAAGGGTCTTGGTTTTATTTGGGATTGCATGATCCATGCATTCTTGAAGGTGTCCATAGAAGGCGTTTATAAAGGATTCAGCGGTGTGGGCTGTGGTTTCCACTGGCCCAGGGGCCTTGAAGGATACCACTTCAGTCTTAAGAAGTGTGAAGTCAGCTTTTGAGAAGTTCCTCACTGTGGTCTTTTGTGCTGGGGGTGGGGGCGGGATGTGGATTTCCAGTGAGATTAGTTTATGGTCTGATCTCACCAGTGAGGGGTATACTTCCGGTGTGGAGCATTGTGTCCCCATGTTTGTGATGATCAGATCTAGTATATTATCTCCTCTTGTGGGAGTGGTGACTAGTTGTTCCATTGCATTTGAGTTTATGAATTTTAGGAACCTTTGGGCTAGGGTGTTGGGGCTTGAGTAATGCTCCCAGTCTATGTTTGGGTAGTTGAAGTCTCCCAATATGATGGTATTTGGAGAGACATTCATACTCTCCAGTGTCTTCAGGAAGGCTGAGTGGGGTTCCTGAGTTTGAGAGGGTGGTCTGTAGCATGCTACAAACTGTAGGGCAGTTTTGCCTATGGTTAGTTGCACATGGATGGTCTCCGATGCTTCGTGCATTGCCACTATCCTGGAGGTGTGGGTGTCTTTGATGAATATGGACACTCCCCCTCCCTTTGTGGTTCGGTCCAAGTTTTGGGGCCAAAAATCATGATATGAGTTATAACCTGGTAGTGCTGGGGTGCTCTCAGGAGCCTTGAACCAGGTTTCAGTCACTGCACACACATCGATGCTCTCCATACTGATTTGGGCTTCGAGAGCCTGCATCTTGAGGTTTAGATTTCTGGCGTTGAGCAGCATTACCCTTAGTTTTTTTCCACTTGTGTTTTCTAGGGAGGTGGGTTTGTTTTTTGAGCCTTGTCTAAAAAAGGCACTATGGGGGTGGCAAGAGCCTTTGCCAATATCCGGATGCCTAGGGGTGACAGGTGCAAGCCATCACTTGCGAAGCAGCGTGGCTTGTCAAGCATGTCATCCCAAGCAGACAGACATTGGATCCCCCTAGAATGACACCAGTAATTGAGCCAATTATTAAAGCTGATCATTTTGTCTTTGTACTGTGGCATCATTCTTGGTGAGGGTAAGATGTTGCTCAGGTTCAGAGTCATACCAGCCTGGGCTACATAATCAGAGAGCTCCTCTATGTCTCTTTTCATGTAGTCCAGGGAGGTACATCTCAGGTCATTCACACCGGCATGGACAATGACTGAGTCATATTTGTACTTGCTTTGGAGTGACCTGAGTGCTTGGGTTATGTGGTGGATTCTAGCGCCCGACAGGCAGCTTACTGTAACATTTTCCTTGTTCAGTCTGGTGAGCGGAGCGTCAGTGTGTCTGACTATAGAGTCACCTATTACAAGTGTATCAGGCATGTTGTTTGGCCTTAAGGGCTGTGACTGTTTGGCACACTGACTTTGAGAAATATGTGTTGCATGTGCTATGTTTTGAGGTAGTGGTTTCTTGGATGTCTGCTTTGGAGGTCTCTGTTGTTTTGGTAGATTTTTAATTAGAGCCTCCGAGTACGTCTTTGTGGGTTTATGTGTTTGGTTTGCAGTTGTGTTTGGTCTATGTGAGACTGGGTTTGTGGTGTGTGTGGTTACCTTCTCCTCCTGGCTGATCTTGCTAGTACTGAGTCGAGAGAGCTCAGCCTCCAGTTTGGCTATATAGTTGCATCTCTCACATATATTTGTATTTGTTGGGAGGAGGAGAGGGTTGTCTGTGTACATGAGGCAGTTATAACATTGCCTCAAGATTCCCAGATTCACCAGCTGGACTGGAGAGGATGCCAGTAACTGACCTCTCGACATGCTAGAATCGTGTAAGGGATTTCTGAGTACTGAGTCAGAAAGGACCTAAAGGGAAATGGGTACTCAAGGGGATTGTAGGTGGATGTAGTGCTTTCTTTTGTTCAAGAGTGCTTTACCTGTGTAAAAATGCTTTAGGAGCAAGTGCTGGGCTTTTTAGATAGAGAATAGACTGATTTTATTGAAGGTCGAGCAGTTTTAAGGGAAAAACTGAAGAGCAGACTTGGCGGAGCCAGAAATAGTTTAGTATAGTATCCTTCTCTGGGAAGGCTATAGCTGACAGTTTGGTCTTGCTGGTCTGTGTAATTTCGGATTCTTTTGACATATTCTTATAGTAATGAAGATCCATTTCAGATAGAAGCTGGTCTTGTACTTTCCTTAGGCCTAAAAACTACACGTGGTGGGTGGTTTGGTCTGTCGGAACTCTTGAGAGCTAAAATCGATAATTACCGATATTCAGGACCAAAGCATTTAATTTAGACCAGAAGGTTTTTAGATTGCAAGTATTAATCATTAGATTGGTTTTTTTTAGATGTAAATATGTGTCTATTGGTTCAATTCTGTTATTTTGAGCAGGAGCCTCATGGAGGGGTTGTTCATAAAACATCCAGCATCTTGGAATTCATCCAAATGGCAATTGAGATTAAGGGGAGACAATTACCCAGGGTTGAATGAAGCCATTAGCATCAAAATTTTTTTTTAAAAAAGGAGGTAACTGTTGATTATTTTATTGAATTATTTTAATGAAATACTAAAAAAGTTTTTTTATTGTTTTGAAGAATGTATAAATTGATGGTATGTGCTTTCAGTGTTATTTCTGATGAAGTCTGATATTTGGTGGATGAAAGCAGTGAATAAAGTTTTTTTTAACGCTAAAATTCCTGGGTTGGCTGTTCTTTGACACTGTTTCCTTGCTGGTTGGTTTGGCATCCTGGTGGATTTTCAGTTTTTATACCTCTCTTACTATATGCACTGCTTCTAGTACTGTTGGCTTAGACTTTAATTTCCATTTCTAGTAATTTCTTTTTTGGCAGCCACCAGAATTAAACTCAGTGAGATCTTACTATGTCTAGACAATTCTGATTCTGTATCACAGCTCACAAAAATCATTTCCTTATTTATACCAATTTACTCACCCAGTATTCCTGACAAGGGTATTCTGCAGGGATGTTTTAAAGTCTGCCAATTCATTATACTCCTAAAAACATTTTCCCAGTTATCTTTTTCTTTCCCCTCACAACTACAACATTTGCAGTCTACCTGAGGAAAGTTCTTTGGAGTGTGCAAGGGGTATAAAAATATCTATGCAAACACTTCCAAGCAAAAATCCTAAATCATCTAGACTTGTTGCATATTTGGTAGCCATACATATATCCTCTTATTGTTTCTTTCTGAATTGCTTATGAAGTTTCTCTTCCTAATCCTTTCAAACTGTGATGCCCCTGCACTGGCCCAGTAATCAAGGAGCCTCAGTACACCACTGGCAACAGCTAGGGGATGTACACACTGGGAGGATGACAAGTACACACACAGTAAAATAGATATTCCCTATAGAGCACACAGAAATTACAGTCAGCCTGGGGCTGGTTTCTCCCTATTTATCCAGATTCCCAATAAGACTCTCCACTGGCACAGTTACAGGATTGAGATCTCAGCCGAGTGGCCAAGCCAAAACCTCCAGCACCCTCTCTGTTCAACCAGTGCTTTGTGTCCCTGCCCAAGTAGCTCTCACACAGACACACACACACACACACACACACACACACACACACACACACACACACACACACACACACACACACACACACACACAAACTTTGAAATTTGATTTATATACAAACATACACACACATACCTGGGAAAGGCTGACATAGGTTTACTAGCTACGCCCCCTTCTGTCCAGACTATAAGGTAGTTCCAGCTGCCACCAGCCAACTCTTTATCAGCTACTTAAGGCCCTTAACAATGGTTGTCCAATCCTAATGTGTAACATTACTAATAATTCAAATGGTAGTCTTGATCAAGCATCAGGCTATTACAACTGGCCTGTACTGTGTCATCAAATACAAATGCAAGTACCCTAAGATCTTAAATATGTCTCACAGATATCAGCCACAAAGATAGGTTTAAATATATTTAATAATAAATAATAAAAAAAAGACAACACTCAGTCAATCAACTCAGTAACTTCAAAGTTCAAAATCACAGGAAATATTTTAAAACAACATTGCAGGACAGTCACAAATAAATGCAGAAAACATCTAAACTAATCTTTACTATATTCCTATCTATATCTATAAGATATACTATGCCCTAGGTCTTACAGCAAAGCAAGTGCAGATGATGATGAGTGGATGTTCTTGCTAGGTCCAAGATAAAATACAAAATGTGCAGTCTCTCTCTGAAAGAGTTCTTAAATTAATATCAAACATTACTGCTGAGTTAGCTTGGATGACATCACTTTTTCTCACCTGACTTCAGTTCCCAGGCTAAAGAGAAACTTAACAGAATTTAACATCTTTGTGTGATAAATACATATATCTCAGATCTTTGCAGTTTCTAGAAAACATAAAATAATAAAACACAAAGCAATGGAGAAGGCACCTTAGTTCTAGAAATCCTGTCTATTTGCTGCATTGAAACTAACTTTTATAGCACAATCATAACGCACTTAGTTTCAACTTATTTTCTTGAAGTTCATCTTATATGTTCCAGCAGGGTATGCTGTGGTTACAGTCTTGAAGCTCAGTACATAACATACAGTTCTGTATAAATCACATCAATATTCACAAATGACATAGAATTATTTACAAAATTCCAGATAGATGGGCTGGCAGTGTCACACTAACCTCATGTGGTTGACTCCTGTAATTATCATGCAATATTTTATATGCTCTACTATTATCCCGTTTTTAACAGCAGCATATGTTCTAGATGAAAAACTCTACCAGTGTGAGTCTTTTGCTTAGAATTACCCCTTTTTCTTTCTCTTTGCCTATACTCTGATATCAGTCCTTGATAGGGAAGGTAATCTCTAGCCTGCAGTCCAAATGAATTCTTGGCATCTTCCCTTTCTATTACATTTTCCTGTCTAATTATTTACTCTCAATACCTTGGCTCCTTGCCGGTTTTCTCCAGTAAATTCTAGTCCCCTCTGGCCTATTCTCTGTAACTCTAATTGCAGACACTATTGACAGAATCTCCTTTCTCCATTCCCCATGTTGGCTTAATTCTTAAATACTATCTGCTACTATACAAATATAATATTCTGCATGGTTATTGTTATTCTCCTTAAGGATCTGCATCTAAAATCTCAGTAATTTCTTGTTTCTTGAGCTTCCTACCTGTTTCATCATCATCTGTTTCTACTTTGAATTCTGGCTTTCTGCATGTGCTATATATAGGAGCCTTAACTTATGTCACTTGTCTCTTGGCCTCTTCCTCTCCTGGATAAAATTCTTCACGTCTTTATTAATTGCTATTTACAACTTCTCCACTGGCCTGTGTAAAAAAATTGTTATTCATATCCATAAAACAGAGCTTTCTCAGTTTTTTTATTATCTTTTGTTTAGTCTCTTCCCACATAGTCTTAGCTGCCATAAAAGAGTAATTTTTAATTCATACTCCTAAGTACTTCATGTAATCATGTCCCCATAAGTATGGGTATTGCTGAACCAATTCATGTGAGGCTCATAGTTTACAGCTATTGTCTTTGTTTATCTTCAATAATTTTGTATCCCAAAAAGACTTCAAACTCTCAGAATGTCCCATGAAATTACCTTTTATGGTTTTATTAGGTAAAAAAATTATATAATCTGCAAACTGTCCCATGAAATTAATTTTACGGTTTTATCAGGTAAAAAATAATATCATCTGCAAATAAAGACAACTTTTCATGATTACCATACCAATTATATCCTGGAATTTCTGAGTCCCTCATTTGCTTTGCCAGTGGTTATAAATATAATGGAAATAACAAAGAGGAAAGAGGACCCCCCTGCTTGCTTCCTCTGCTTAAACAGAATTTATCAGAGGAGACTTCCCACATTTTAATTTTCACCCCCAATCCCTCATATACCCTTCTAATCAACCTTATAATTTTATCAGGGAACACAAATGCTTCCATTGCCCTGCTCATAAAGTCCCAGATTACTCTGTCAAATGCTTTCTCTGCATCAAGGCCCACCAGTAACAGTGGTATCTGCTTTCATTCTGCTCCCATCTGCATCAACATTGTTCCATTAATGTTATCAAATGTCTGCCTCCCCTCCACAAAACCACACTGATCCTTATCTGTCACCCTTGGTGTCACCTTTGCCATTCTTTTAGCCATTATAGACATAAACACTTTATATTTATGGTTTAGAATTGAAATAGGCCTAAATGAATCTGGATCTGATGGGTCTTTACCATGTTTAGGTATTGCAGCCACCAGAGGTTTCTTCCAGGATGTTGGTGCTTCTCCTTTTAAAATACTATTAAACAAAACCTTCCAGATCTTTAGCACTTTCTTCCATCCTAGCTTACAAACTTCCACACTAGTACCATCTATTTTTCGATACTTCTCTGTAAATTGGCTGTATATCACCATTTTTATCCCATCTATTCCTATCCTAACTGTTAGTAACTGAGCCTCATCTCCCTCTAATCTTGGCATGTTTAATTCTTCCATAAACATATACATTTGTACTTTTTCTTGATTTCCACATTTCCCTGCTTTATACAGATTTTCATAAAAATTCCAAAATATGTATAATACCTCTACAGGATTTCTAGTTATTTTCCTTGTTATAGGCTCCCTGATCTTGGCAAAAACTCTTTCTATTTTCTGTTGCCTGAGTCATAGTTATTATCAAAAAACAGTTGCTTAACTGTAATCTTTCTAAACTCATGCATATAATCAAGGTACTCCCTTATTTTCCTTTTAGCACTCTGTAATTGCACCTCTTCCTGTTCTGTGAAATTCCCCTTATTCTGCAATACTTTACCCTTTGTCAGTTCCTCTAAATAAGTCTTGTTACTTCTTAACCATACTAGATTTTCTTTTATTTTCACACTATTATTAAACTCCATTTTAATTTATTCCACTCCTAGCTATATTTTTGGATGAAATTTCTATCTTCCCTAATAACTCCTCAATAAATATTCCTGAAATTCCTCCCTATTTAACAAATAGGTGGGGAAGTACCAGTCTCTCATTTTTATTTCTTTATCCTGCATTTTTATTTTAGTTATTATTGGCACATGATCTCAAATAGTTATTGGATGCATATTGGTACTTTCAATTAAATGCACATGTTGCTGTGAAATATAATTTTGTCTAGCTTAACCCGATTTTTGTACCTTGTGGGAATAATATTTAAATTCTCTCTGAAGTCCTGCTACTGAATTCACATCTTCCATACCAAATATTTTCATAAATGTCTTCAAAAATCTACCCTCTTTTGTTATATTCTCCCTTCTAGGCATCCCCATCTACATCCTCAATGTTGCAAATCAAATTCCATTCCCCATCTATAAGTAATATTCCCCGCTGAAAGCTGATTATTTCTCCCAGAATTTTCTTAAGCTCCATTGTAGCAGTTTTAGGTAGAATATAAATACATGCCACCATAATACTTCTCCCTTGCCAGTAACCCCTTAGTACTACGAATCTACCATTATTATATTTTTTCCTCTTCTATCACTTTTGGAGCTCCTCTTGCAATTAATATAAGTACTCCTCTTTTGAGATGGAGAGCTGTATTAAGACTGATGAAAGAAATAGATTATAGAAGGTCAATAAAACTCAAAATGTTACAAGTCTAATAAAACAAATGTGTATAGTAATCAAGGCTATTAACAGAAATTCATGTGATATAACAGAAGTAAATAGGATATATTACTGTGCAGCTAAATTAATAACAGATAAAGTCTTACCACAAAAACACAGGGCAATAAGGGAATGGAAGGGAAGAAATCAAATGTTATCATGGAAGTATTGAATAGAGAAAACTATAAAGCAATTAAGACAAGAAGTGTAATTGTTAGATGAGTATAGAAGAGAGAACAGATCAACAAAACTACTTAGAAAGATAGATGTGATAAAAGCAATTAGCAAAACCAGAATAGATAAGGACCTATTAAATACTATTGCAAATAGTAAACTAAATGCGGTGGTGGTGCTGCGGTAGTGTTGTCGCCTCACAGTAAGAAGTTGTCCTGTTCGACTCTCAGCTAGAGCATCTTCTGTGGGGAGACATGCGTGAATGGGTGTACCTTCGTTGAAGGTTGTGTGTTAGGGCTGGCAACTCAGCACGTAAAAATCTACTGCCAATCATTAGTGGACCGGAGTTCTGCTGTGGCGACCCCCTAACCGGGAAAAGCCGAAAGACACAACAACATCAGTACAGGTAGAAACGCTTAGAAGATATGCAGATAAATATAAAGGAAAAGTACAAAATAAGCCATTCTTTGATAACCCAAAAAAGTTTTATGGAGAACTGGGAAGGAAAGCAAAAGGAGTAGAAACACAACAAATAAAAAAGAAGCAGTCATATCTTGGACAAATCTCTTTGAAGACCCTGCAGAACATAACACCGATGCTGAATCAATACAAGAAGAAAAAGAAACAGTAGGAAGTTCAAATGTACAGGATATGAAATGGGATGAAGTAACAGACAGAGAAACTGAACCAAAATTAAAAAAGCTCGTAAGTGCAAAACCCCAGGCCCAGATGCAGTGCCTAACTTCTGTCTAAAAGTATATTTACACAAAGATTTAGTCGTGATTAATAGCTACTTATATGTGCATCCCAAACAGACACCAACCTGGTTAACAAAAGGAAAAATGATACTCTTGCTTAAGAGTGAATGTGCAAGCAATCCTAAAAACTATAGACCAATAACTTCCCTTCCAAAGATGTATAAACTATATACTGGAATTGATGCTGACAGAGTTTATAGTCATTTAGAAGAAAACTCAATCATGGCAATAGAACAAAAGGGTAACAAAAGAAAATCATATTGAACAAAGAATCATTTGTTGTTAAAGTCATAATGGAGACTGTAAAAAGGAGAGGACTTTAACTATGACATGGATAGATTTAAAAAGAATTTGACAGCATCCCACATTCATGGATAAAGGAGTGCTTACAGATGTACAAAATACACCTTACATCAATTAATTACATTACCGTGACCGTGAAACAGCGGCAAAGCACTCTGCAGCTAAGCCATGATAAAGGCCAAATTATTAACCCAGGGATAAAAACTCAAATGGGGATATCCCAGGGTGACTGTTACCACTGCTCCTTTGTCTTGCCTTTAACCCATTAAGCTGTCTACTTAACACATTAGGTTATGGTTAAAGTTTGGCTCCTAGAAAACAACAAAGTATAAAGACTTCCCATATTCTTTTTGTGGATGACTTAAAACTGTATAGTTCATCAGGAGAGGAGTTGAAAGCACAAATGCAAGTGGTCAAAAATTTCTCAGATGATACAAGAATGTCATTTGGTATTGATAAATGAGCAAAAGCAACACTTAAAGCAGGAAAGCTTCAGCACCAAGAAAATATCAGTCTGGGACAGGAATGTGATATGAAGGAACTTGAGCAGGAGGAAGTGTGTAAATATTTGGTGTTTGATGAAAAATTGACAATAAAACATGAACAAATGCCAACAAAATTCAGTAAGGAATAGTTTAGAAGACTAAAATTAATATTGGAAACAGCCCTGACATCTAGGAACAAAGTCCAAGCCGTAAACCAATTTGCTCTTCCTTTTCTAACTTACAGTTTTGGGGTGATTGACTGCCCCCAAAATGTATTTGATCCATTGGACAAGAAAACAAGAAAAATACTTCACGCTTATCAAATGATATAAAAAAACAAGAGTGTATACCAAGATTATGTATTTCTTGTTTGGAAGGAGGTATGGGCCTCCTCAAAACTGATTACATGTATAGGTCTGCAATTGTAGGACTGCATACATACCTGTTGACCTCACAAGATTCAAGCATAGTGAAAGTTTTAAAACATGAGGAGAACAAGTCTAAGATGACTTCCCTGCTTAGTTTAGCAGAAGCATATTGGTGTCAAGTGAGAATGGAAATCAAATCAGAAATAGAAAAAAAACAGGCAGCAACAGAATTTACCAAACAAAATAAGAAAGAAAATAAGGAGAAGGATCAGGCAAGAAGGCAAGAAATGAGGTAAAGTGCAAGAAAACCAAATATAGAAGTCCATGAAAAGAAGACAAAAGTAGCATTGATCATTAAAATTGCTGCACTCAGTGATTACAGTGTCTTACTTAAAGAGAGACACAAAGTCATAAAGTACCAGGATTTGTTGGCAGAAATGAGGACAATGTGGAAGAAGGTTACCCAGACAGTTCCAACAGTAGAAGGAGCAATGGGTCTTATGAAAAAGAATTTACAGTTGTATTTAGATATGCTACCGATATATGTAACGCCCTATGAATTGCAGAAGGAGTCAGTTCTGGGCACATTGCAAGTGATGCGGAGAGCACTTTTGGCTAATATCACAGATTGAAACAATACCCATTTCACAAACTTAAATCGTACTTTGACTTAAAAATAGGTCCATTCCCATCATGGTATTAGAAACGCAAAAGACATGGAGAAATTAAACTGGTAGAATTTTTGTATTTTTTGAGTTGGTCAACACCCACAATTTTACATTATTATTGGGTCTTACTGAGGAAAGAGATCTAAACAGCTGAAATGAAACTGTTTTTCCAAGGAGTTAATAGTTGGGGAAATCCTTACATGAAAAACATAGAGGAGTTATACTGCAATGCTACATAAACTAAGTGATAAACACCCTCAAGTTTAGGTAGCGAAATGTTGCTTCTATTTATGTACCTCCACATTAAGTACAATAACAAACATACAGGCAGCTTTTAATTGACTTTAATAGCTCTTTGAAATAAGTTTTAATCAGTCATGACAGAGCACAGCTATTAATTTCACAACATGAAAGTGCATAGGGGAGGGGGATCTAAAGTTCTTATAAACAGATTTATAGAATTATGTAGTGATAATAAAATAAAATAAATGTACAGCTTCTTTTTACAGGAGTCTGTCAATGAAGTAAATGAATAAACTACACTCAGACAACAATTTCAGTTTGCATTACCTGAACATAAGGTTCACAAATGGCTGTAACAGTCAATGCTATGACTTCATAGTAAAAATGCTAACAATATTTTAGTCATATGGATACCTCTAAATGCAAGTCATTCATCAAAACTGAGTTTCACTTATTAGCTTTATAGAGGTCTTAAACAGCACCTTCAGTACATGTTCTGTAGTTATGAAAGGGAGGAGGTTGGATAGTTATTTCAGTTTTCTGCCATACTATATGCATTAATTCACTTTTTACATCTATTGCAAATTTTGTTTATGTCAGCTGACCACCAGGGAGGTTTGCATTTAAGTTTCCTATTACATTTAGATCTTGAGGGAGCTGCCTGTTGTATGCATTTATGTAAATGGACATACAACTCATTTGCAAACATATCCACTGAGGCAGACTCTGCGGATGATATTGCTACTAGTGAATTTTGAGACTTCACCATAGAATTTGATGAAATTTGTATGTCTGAAATCCCTGATTATATTAATTTCAGAAGGTTTGTAGATTTTACGGGCAGAAGATTACTATCTTATGATCTGACTTGACCTAGGAAGAAGATACCAAGGCTAGAGCATGATAAAACTTTATTCATAAATATTTGATCAGAATATTGTGTCCTCTGAGTGAGGGAGGTAACAATCTTATCCAAGGAGTTCTTGTTTATTAGATTCAAGAGTTAAAGGTATAGGCACTCGAGTTTATACAATGGTAGGTAAAATGTCTAGGCATGAAGGAGTTCTTCTTTCAGTAATTGTTTATATTAAGACATACCATCATACTTCACACAGGTGTGAGCTGTGCCGATTGGTTGACTCGCAACAGGGCTGTCAGTTAAGTGTTTGGTACTTTTTAAAAATGTTATTCTAATTTTTTATTTTTTTATTTTATTCTTTTTCTTTATTTTTTGAAACAGTAAAACATTTAAGAAAGTTAAAATATTAAGAATGGAAACTCTAATGGGCATTACTGACTTTAATTTGGTAAAAGACAGCCACACACATCCAGCAAGTGGCCTGCTGCACCCCAGCACCCCTTGCTTTACAAAGTTTTAAGTGCCTTTCAGTCCTTTTGGGGGTGTACTGGGGGTATTAGCCCCTGACAGACATTACGCTTTTCTTTTTTTAAGTCATCTTTCTGAAAATGTGATTCATACAAACATTTGTTACTTGAAAAATACGAGGTCTGATATAAGGTCAGGTCAGCCCACATCACACCTGGGGCAGTGCTTGTTACTGCACATCTTGGTGTGTCATAATATAAACAATAGCCCTTGTTGAGAGGGAGTCAGTCAAGTATGCTTTGGAACCTGACCTGAACTTCTATCGGCAGGGGAAGTTATCCTGTAACAGGTGATAAACTGGTAAGCTAGTCTTATTAATTGTGATTTGAAGTTCAGTAAATTTAATCCATGTGTATCTAGGGATTTGTCTAGTGGGAGTATAGTCTTCAATAAAAATGGATACACCACCACAGTTACCATCAGCTCTAAAGGCATGGTGGGCACAAAACCCAGGTATAGAGGGAGTACCTTCTAGACATTTAAACCAAGTTTCAGTCATTGCGCATACATGGTGGCACTGAGTAGGGCCACCTTGATTTGGGCATGACCAAGTTTTGATCAGTTTGCTATGTTGGAATGTTCATAAACTGAACTTTGCCAAAAAAGGCACCATGGCAGTAGCAGTATGCAGAAGCCTTTAAATGATGCATTCAGGCTGTCTTTGGAAAGCAAGTTGGGTTGTTAAGCATTCCGTTCCATGCTGACACATGCTGGATCCCTTAAAATGACACCAAGTATTCAACCAAAGTCAATTATCTTTTTGTTGTACTTAGACATCATTGTTGAAGAAGGAAGGATACCACTCAGTACCAAAGTCTTGCCTGCATTTGTAACACACACAGAGCTCTAACACATCTGTCTGCATATGTTTCAGGGTTCTACACCCAAAGTTGCTTATCTCCACTTCTGCAGCCACTATGTCACAATTATTTTTGTTTGGTGAAACAGTCTTAAGGGCCTTTGAGATATCTGAGATCCTGGTACCCGAAAGACAGTTGTCACCTTGCTCTTAGCCAGCCTAGTGAGCAGAAAGTCTGTGTGCCTTACTATGGAGTCACCAATCATTAAAACATAAAATATAGGGAAATAACCTCAACAGAGGTTGGAGTATGATGCTTTAATCAGTTTACATCCCTTTATTTTATAATACAGTAATATACCATGTTTGGGTGTGAATTAAATCCACACATACTCACACTTCGTAAAAACTCCTGTTGACCAAACACACAAGGCATGAGTAAATCCCAGTGGAAACCCCAACCAGAAGATGGTACTCTGTATAACAGGAATGAAATAAAATTATATTTTAATATTTTTATTATTAAGAATAGCTGTGTTTTTTAATTCTGCAAAACTGGTTCAGTATAGCTGCCAAAAGTCAATTAAACACATAGATGCTTTACACTGTGCCTAGTAATTAAACTATGGGCTGTCGGCTTCTCATCCAGGTGTGAGTCTGTGTCTTTATATTACTTGCAGCATATTACATCAGAATGAGTGCATAAGCTGTCAGTTATAGTAGAACAAATATTTTGAGCAGAAACTCCTACCCACCAAGTGCTGTGCACTTCTAATAAGTGATTTGAATTCTGATTTAAGTTTGCTAATAGAACAACAATCTGCAGAGTAGTTAACTAATAACAATTTATTTAAATCCGTAAAGACTGAAAGGAGGCTAGCAGGGCACAATTTCTGTCAGAGCAGATTTAGATTATTACTTCAGCGGCAGTTTTATTTCTTTTATTTGAACTCTGCACTAAACTGGTTAATCAAATTCAGTACAGCAGACTGGAACAGGTTACGTTTTAATAAAGTAAGCTGTTATTAAGCTGACAGTAGTGAGCAGTGTAAAACTAATTTTACAGTTGTGCTTTTCTGTTTTGTTATACTTTTATTACTTTATATAATGCCATTGCTGCAGAAAGCACTCATTATACTATGTTAAGCAACATCCGGTTCCTGTTTAATGAGTGCAAAAATGAAGAGAATCTCATAATGTGCATGCCTGCAGGAAGCGTGTTTTAACAGCTTTATGATACACACTGAGGCAACAATGACATGCATAGACTTACCTATGGGTGTTTGCTGCAGTGGTTGTTGTACCAGAATTTAACGTCACTGTGACTTGTGCCACAATGTATTGCATTGTGTGAGATGGCGATTAACTTTTCTGTGATTTTTCCTTTCTGACCATGAAGTCAGTATATATCATTTTGGAGGTTGTGGAGATCTTGCCCCTTTCTGCACAGATTTTTCAATATTTATTTTTCGATAAAGGATGAGCCAAAAAGAAAAAAAGATTGTTAACAGCTTGTAGGTAAACTCATATATACATATATATATATATATATATATATATATAAAACTCCCTACATTGACCACCTCCTTAAGTTGACCTAATTTTCATAGAACGGACATGCACCACATGTACTCAATGGAAGACTGACCTCACTACATTGACCACCTCTGTAAGTTGTATCTTGACCACTTGGACTGTGACACACAATATTAATTTACCCTCTATAACTTGACCCATTGAGTCCACTCTACATCAAGGGGTAGAAGGTGTGGGATTTGCCCCTTAGTTGTATTATTTTTTCGTTAGCATGTTCTTTTTTCATGTTTTATTATTACCACTTGTTGGATTAGGCCTAATGTCCTATTGTTTATCACGTGTTGCTGAAGATTTTTCCAATGTGAAGGACTGGTCTGAATTGCAGATACATCCTACAATTACTGAAAAATTTTACAGTTAATCGAGACATGATGGCCCAAAATGAAGGAACTCATAAAGCTGACATTGAAAGAAAAGGTTGATCTTCTACATTTTCTGGAAAGGAGCAAGCAAAGAAAGATGGGTAGAACATTCTGATGTTAGCAAGACCACAGTTAGCAACATCCAAAAATGTAAACATGAGGACTTGGAGAGATATGTTAAGGAAAGTGGAGACCTACAGCAGAAAAAGAGGAAAACTTCCCTCGATGAAGTCAATAAAGCCACATTAAGCTGGTTCAAACAAATCAGGGCAGTTAACACCCGAATTGGTGGGCCGATGATCCAAGAAGTTGCTAAAAAATTCTCACAGGAAGTCGGGGTGGCACATTTCCAAGCATCAGTTGGTTGGCTTGAGAAATTTAAACTGCTACATGAGATCTCCCAGAAAGTCTTGTGTGGTGAATCTAATGAAGGTACAGTAGAAGTTGTGGAAAAGTTCATCAAAACGTTCCGGACTTTGCCAGAGGCTTCAAAGATGACGTTGGTGACTGATAAATCAGCAAAGCCATGTGCATTGAAGAACCTGAAGCCCGAAGATCTCCCCATCACTTGAAGATCAAACAAATGCACATGGATGA